>NW_021604856.1:814020-856736 GCF_004785775.1 Grammomys surdaster
ACACCTCCACATGATGGAAGGGGATCGGGAGAGACCCCAGACACACCTCCACATGATGGAAGGGGATCGGGAGAGACCCCAGACAACACCTCCACATGATGGAAGGGGATCGGGAGAGACCCCAGACACCTGTGGGGCAGCTAGTCTGGCACACAGCATGAACAGGAGACCCTGTCTCAACAAGGTGGAAGAGAAGGACTCCATGCATGTGCCTATGTTCACATACACAAACACTCATGTGCACATGAACATGCATACATACACATCATATACACACATTAACAAAGAAAGCAAACTGTTGGGACCTAGAGTTCCCTTTTCATTCCAAAGAGGAAGGAGTAAAGAAAAAGGGAAGGAGGGAAAGAGAAAAAGAGGGGCAGAGGGAGGATCTAAGACATTAAGAACGTGCTTTTGGTTTCTGCCTAAGTCTTGTACAAATCCAACAGAAACCTCATTGTTTACGGATAATCACATGTGCTTTTAATTATATTCTGGAACTGTGCAAGCAAGACCAGCAAAATCACACCATGGCTCTTTTACATGTTACCATCCCCTCCCCAGGCAATGTATAAGCACAGGCATCTGTGGGTGATGACATGTGAAGATGGCCACTCACAGTCAGGGTTGGATGTTCCAGTGCCTTTCTACTCAGATGTCAATCATGAGCCTGTTAGCTGGGGCTGTTTTAGTGAAAAGGGAAACATTTGGGGAAGTCCAGAAGCTACCTGCTACCCTCCCACGACCATGTATGGAAATTCTTATAGAGATTCTCTTCCTCCCTTTTATGTTTTCCTACAGTAAGTCTCAGAGGTGGCGTTTCCTTTCCTTTGTCTACTTATAAAAACCACCTTAAATCCTACAATACTCTATGAGGATTCTGTTATTTTTTCCTTGAGTCAAAAGTAGTATCAGATCATCGCTACTGTCTTTCCTGATTCTCAATCAGAATTTCTCCTACTCTAGATGAAAGTGACATTTTTTTCTAATACAAAAATAAAATAATTTATTTTAAATCTACCCAAAATTGAATTGAACTAGAAAAAATATAAGTCACAGCTGAATGTGAACCGGAACAGAAAATGTCCTGGTAAAAGCCCTCCCTTGACAACTGTCTCACAGTCCAATTTCAAATCGTAAACACATAACAGGGGACAGCCTGAGAGCCCACTGTCGCCATTTGTTGTCTGCTGGGGGTGGTTTAGCAGACAATTCCAGCTACATACCAAGGACACTGCTACACCAACCCACTGAGGTGAGGGCCAACACACTGGGCAGGAAGGGCACTTCTGAAGGAGGCAACTGACCAACCAGGAGCTTTTATAGATGGTCACTCGGTACGGCACTACCAAGGAAAGAAAGATTCACACAAACTATCTAGGGGCTTATCTGGAGGTTCACTTTGAACTACAGACTCAGATGGAGCGTTACTTTGTGCATTTTTACATTTAAAAGGAAGTATTTGTTAATATAGTACCAAGAAGCTTTGTGAGGGAAGTTTCAAACGAAGGTTCTCACTAAAGTCTTGCTTAAGTAGTCTTTCTTGTCCAAATGTTTGGGTTAAAGACACAGAAGGGTTAAAAAAGCTTATCGTTCAGAGGTCTGGTGAGTGTGGATTCTAGGGCAGGACACCTCCCTACTGCCCAACGCAGCAAGAGAAGAATGCACTCAACCTGCCCGTGGCCTCGTGTGCATCTGGGGAGACTCCCCATCTTAGTGATTTCTACACTTCTGATTTACAGAGGATAGTCTATTATTTGTTCTCCCGTCACAAGAAGTTAGGTAGGCCAGAGAAGCCGAAAGGAGACCTTAACATAAAACAGCCACATGAGCTAACGGACAGCAGAGCCAAGCTGTTTGGTTTGGACTTTTGCAGTAAAGACTCATATCTGAAACTAAACATGGAACCCTCTCCTTGCCTCTTTTTCTGCTCTTACCTTTTGATATCAAAAGGGCCCTTGTGGGGCTCATGTATGGTGTCTGATGACAGAAGAGGTCACCTCAGATGGAGCTGAGCACTAGCTCTTCAAAGCTCTCAGAACCTCCCACACATGGGGGCAAGCGTGCTCCATGAAACACTGGAGAAGTGAGGCTAAGCCTTCATCCGCTTCAAGCTCTCATCTTTTATTTGCCTACCTGTCATTCAACACAAAACCAGCCCACAGCTTAGTAAAAGAAGGCCGATGACAGGCCCACTGGCCACAGGCGCAGCCACCAGCTGAGCCATCACTGCCCGGCATGTCACAGCCTTTCAGAAGAAAAGACTAGACAGAGGAGGCAGTCACTGATGAGCCCCCTGCTCCTCTCAGTGTCCTATCATTACCCCCCACATCTAAAATAATCTCTCAGGGCCGAAGTGCAAGCTCAATGCCGTTTAGCATATATACACCCCAGGTACACACCCCAAAATCCACAGACCTACCACCTCAGCATCTGCAGTAGATAGGAGGATCGGAAGTTCTAGGACAGCCTGGGCCATGTGAGATCTTGTCTCACAGCACAAGGGCTGGATTTGATCCCCAGCACTGAGAAATGAACCCAAATGTCCGTGAAAGAACAAACACATCTACACATACACACATATGTCCATACGTGTGTGTGTGTGTGTGTGAAATAATTCTACCTTTGGCAGGACACAGATGGACAGGGAAGGCACTAAATCACAAAATAAAGAAAGCCCAGAAAGGACAAATGCTCCTCACTCTGACTCATCCCTGGAAGCTAAAGAGAAAAGCCTTGAGTTTATGGAAGTGGAGAGTTAGAGGGTTGGGGCGGGAACTAAACAAGGCCTGAGACATACTGAAGAAAGGATACAAAATTTCAGTTAGATGGCAGGTGTTAAGTCCAAGAAGGGACCTGGTTGCAACATGGTAACTATAGTTAATAATCCATTGTAGTCTGAAAAATTCCCTAAGAGACAGATACAAAGTACTCTTATCCCAAGAGTTACAACTTGGGAGGGAATATCCTATGAGTTGGCTGGATTTAGTTATTTCACAAATTATATACTTCAAAATAGCATGTTGTACATGGTAACTACATCTTTTTCTTTCTCTCATTGTACCAGCTACAAAATAAAAATGAGAAATTTTTCATGGGACTATGCCCTTTTGAGTGTAACAGTGGTCTCTAGACTTTTAAATTAGTTAACAAGCCCTGCCTCCTCTCAAGAAAAGTGGTTATGGAATGAATGAAAGAAGCTGAAAGCAGGCCAGCCTGGTCTACCTGTGAGTTCCAGAACAAGCATGGCTAGGTACAGAGACCCTGTCTCCAAAACAAGGAAAAAGAAAGGAATGAAGGGAGGGAGAGAGGGAGCGGGGGGGGGAGGGAGGGAGGGGAAAGGAGAGATTGAATGCTAGCAACTCTGCTCCATAAAATGTTCATGGAGGAAAGTAAGTGATATGGAACTGGTCTCTTCTCTCTCAAAGAAACAGAACAGCAAGAACTCCACTGCACTGTTTTTGCTTGCTTGTTTAGTTTTCAGATGACAGGCAGATAAATAATGACCATGTATTATCACATCATTAGTTTATAAGTAAAGAAATGTTTTTAATTCTAAAAACTTTAAAATGGCATTGCTTCGCATTTAAGAGCCTGTCTTAGATCGCTTTTTTATTGCTGTGACAAAATACCATGACCAAGGCAACTTATCAAAGAAATCACTGAATTGGGCTTATGGTTTCAGAGGGTTCATGATGGAGGGCAAAGGCATGGTTGGCAGGAACGGCTGAGAGCTCACATCTTAATCAGCAAATGGAAAGTAAGAGAGAGCTAACCAGGAACCATGTGAGCTATTAAAACCCAGGCCCAGGCCACATCTCCTCTAACAAGGCCACACCTCCTAAACACACCTCCTTCCCAAACAGTTCCACCAACTGAGGACCAATCATTCAGATATAGGAGACTATGGGGGGTCATTCTCATACAAACTACAACAGGGTTATGAATAACATTACACTTGCTAGGTGAACTGGAGCTAGATCCCACCCAGTAAGCCCCAGGACACTGGGACCTCCTGTTAAGAGCAGGAGGTACAGCTAACACCACACTGTGGGGAGTTCACAATGACAGACCGAGAATGATGGAGAAAGTGTGATCTTTAAGGAGAATAAGGACTTAAAGGCCAGTGAGAGCTATGGTCTAAAGTTAACTAACTTAGTGTTAGACGGAACTAGGGGCATGCAGATGCACTCAAATGAGACTGAAAGTGCTCTGGCCACTTAAGAGGACATTATAGTGCCTAGGTGAGCACTGTTGAAGGCCTAAACCAGGGCAGGTAGAAGATGGGAAAGAGACAAAGTTGATGACCAGGTTTTGAGGCTGTACACAGGGGAGAATAAATGACAGTGTTAATAAACAGGTGGACTATCGTTCGTGGAGAGGGAATGACTTCTTCAGGTCAAAGGATAAACAAGGAAGAACTGGGGAGAGGACAGGAATATAAGATAGAAAGTTGGGGAGTCACATGCAATGAGGCAAGGTTGCCTCAGTCACAAGGGCTTTTTCAATTGGTTATATTTTATTAATTTATTAATTTGTACGTGTATTCTATACACACACAGACACACATGCACTCACGCATGCACCATAGCACATGGAAATTGGTTCTTTCCTTCCACCATGGGTGTCCTAGAGATCAGACTCAGATGGGGAGGTTTGCCACCCCCTAAAAAATATTTCTGAACATTTACAACATGACAAGCACTGGACTGACTGCGAGAGAGCCAACAACCAAAAGCAATACATCTGCTTCCCACGCTCATGGGGTTGGCAAGCTGGTAGGAGGGACAGACATTAGTGCAAGAATCATACACAGGAGCATGATTACAAATTGTATTAAAGTGTGTCTAATTTCCAAAAGAAAAAAATCACTTGGAAAACAGCTTTAATTACAAGGCAAAATGAAACTACCAATGGCAACAGAAGGCACAGTTAGGTGGGGCAAGCCTGGGGAACGGTCAATTCTGGAGCTGATGGGCTGGTGATAAAGGGTGCCAACCACTGATGAGAGGCCTCAGGGCACAGATACTTGAGCAAGCCACTGGCTATGACAGGCCATAAGAGTTCTGAAGAAAACAGAGCAGGACTTTGGGGCTTAGTAAATGCAGTGAGCTGACAAGAAATCTTTCAAGAGGATGACCAACTAAAGAATGGAGAGGATTTTGATGGAGTTGAAGGCAGAGCAAAGAGAACCAGCTGAGACAGAGGAAGGAAGGAAAGTGAAAAGCTGGAGTACCAGGAAAATCAACTAAGATGGCAATGGCTCCTGAGAGCAAAAGGTGACGGAGACAGAGAGGGGGTCAAAGTGGTAAGGATGCTGAAGACACACTTGGTGTCAACCGGCCAGTCACTCAACTTTTACTGGTGGCTTCCTCTACACTAAGAACTGTGCGTGTCTGCAGGGGAATTGGTGCAGTCAGCAGACACTGACGACATCAACACTCTGAGTGGAAAAACAAAAACAGGTTGACTTTATCTTATATCTAGAGAATGGTTCTAAGCAATAACATGATAATTACGCAGCCTTTGAAGTACGTGCATGTGCCAACAAAGAGGAATCACTACTGATGAGCTCAAGAGCGTTTCCTGGGGAGGACCGTGTATACAGTGCTGGTGCATTTGCTCCTGGAAGAGACCTGTGTGCCTGAGCATCAAGCAAAAGGTTCTGAAGATGCAGGCCATGGTGCCTGCCCTTCTCCTGGGAGCTGCTGTCCTCACTTTGAAGCACATTCCATTGTTCAGTACTGAGCAGTAACTGAAACATCATCACAGGCCTTCACACTTTGTTCAAAAGCAAACCTCAGACCATGTGAACATTGTTTCTGCACATGAATCTGGACGGTGTATGCATGTGCGGAGGCCAGAGGTAGACATCTGCTGCCTTTCTCAACTGCTCTCCACTTTACTTAAAGAGGCAGAGTCTTCCACTGAACCCAGCCTATCCAGCTTGTCCTAAAGATCCCTGCCCCTGCCTCCAGACCACGGGTTACAGGCAAGTGTCCACATCTTTCAGCTTTTCTGTGGGTGCTGGAATCTGAAAGCCGGTCCTACAGCAGGCGATGAGCCATCTCTTCAGCCCAAATACCTTAAAATTTTTAACAAGACATTTTTCTAGATGAATCACAATTTTGGGAAATAGACCAAAACAAAGAGATCCGTGGCATGTTTTTTGTCTTGCTTGAACTCCAAAAATGAACTCTTAAAATCAACATAATCTTTAAAATTATAAGTCAAATGTATTACAAATATGAACATAACCCTTTCAACTAGAGTCAGAATAAAACATTATACTCCATTAAGCCCCAGATGACCCATCTCTGCCACCTATTGTGATTATCTGTCTGTCTGTCTGTCTGTCCATCCATCCATCCATCCATCCATCCATCCATCCATCCATCATCCATCCTCTCATCATCATCCAGCCCAAGCTGGCCAGGAACTCGCTATATAATTCAAGCTGGCCTCCAACTGTAGATCCTCTTGCCTCAGTCTCCCGAGTATTGGGGTTATATTTATAGGCCACTGGGATTAAAGGTGAGTGTACCATTCCAAGCTATCTATCTTTTTTTTTAATAAAAAAAAACCAATGTCTTTATTAATTCTTTGAAAATTCCATATAATGTATCTCATATCTCAACTCCTCCCAGATCTTCCCCTCCCAGCTAGCTATCTTTAATGTTTAAAAACTCTTTTAAGTTCTCACCTTAGCTTCCTGGTCCAAAACAAGTGTATAGAAGAATGAGCACAGTTAGGGCTTTCTGTCTGCCCTATGCATATAACCATGGTACTACACGCCCTATGCATATAACCATGGTACTACACACCCTATGCATATAACCATGGTACTACACGCCCTATGCATATAACCATGGTCTACTAAATACCCAGAGAGGGGAACATTCAGAGGGGACGGTGCTTGATGCTCACGCTGACACATCCGCTGCCTTAATTTTCCTAATAAGACACTTTAATGATTACAAAGAAATTAATACCATGTATTGATGCTATAAAAGCATAATTAGCAACTTTTCTAAGATTAAAGGATCATCACCTTGATTATTAAATAAAGAAAAACCTATTAACTAGCTTTCAAGTTGAGTAATTTACTCCATTAAAATCAGCTACACTATTTCAAGATTTAATGTATTGTTCAAATTCATGTATGCAAACAAATTCATTAAAATTCAAGAGACTTCAATGCAACACTCACTGTACTGAAGATCCAGAGCCCTAATAGAGCATATAGAGCTAAGAATATTTAAGCTGAAATACTTGTCCCTTCTGGGCAGGCCAGTCAATATGATTGTTTTTGTTTGTGTTTTCAGCCAAATTCACACTCCCTTGAGAGTATACAGTAGCAGAAAGACCAAGAAATGGCTGCTTACGCGGTCATGTAGAGGTCAGGGGCTGCTCTTGGGTGCCTGCTTATGTCAGGTGAGGTTGGGACCAATCACTTTCATTCGAGAGATGCATCTAGACAATATATCTCTAATAATAGCTTCGTAAAAATATACACAGTCCTAAAGTTTCTGGACTAATTTTCTAGAACACTGACACACACCTAATTACAATAAGCCCATACAATTCCTGCCCACATATTATAGAATCCATCCTAATATGGGTGGATATCAAAAAGACCTCAGCATTTACTGACCTACTATGTGTCAGTCCATGTTAAATGCTTTACTAGATTACATCATGATAGGGCCTCTGTTGAGAAGAGGGAGCAGAGATTGAGCAGGCTGAAGAACTTGGGGAGGACACACAGGAGAGAAAGAGCAGTCATCCAGCTTATCTTAGGACATGCTATCTCCTTTAAAGATGGCCAATTTAAAAAAAAAATCTGCTTGGCAGAGGGACATGTCAAAAATAAAAACTCAACTGTGCCTCAACTAATGTGCCTTGATTATCTCATTTAGAAAGTGGGGTGATAACAGAACACAATACTGCAATGATTCAATAGATCAGTCCATGAAAAATGTTAATGTCTAAAGTAGCACTTGATATACAGTAAGCACTCTATAAAAGTTAGCTCTTATAAAAAGCAAACGCTAGTCAACTAAGTCCCCAAAGATTTCCAGGGTTCGTTTAGCTGTCCAGGCTTATCCGTGGTGAACTGGAACTGACTTGATTTATACAGTTCTTACATACGACTCTGTGTGTGTGCACACACGTGTGTGTCTAGTTTCAAAGCTACGCTACACATAAAAATGCATCTTTTTCTCAAAACAAACGTCCTGATGAGGAGCTGTTTCCTTTATCAATTAAGAAAATGTTAAAATAATTTGTCAGAGGATCTCAAACAGGAAGTGTTAAAATCAGGAGCTGAACTTGGGGGTTTCCAGGTCAAAAGTCCTAATTCTTTTACATAAACTGTTTGGGTTTTTCTGTCTACTCCCACTTTGTCCACTGATTGTAACTTGGATTAGAGCTCTGAAACGAGACCTTAGACTTTTCTAGAGCAAGATCTCCTGTCCACGAAGAACCACCCAGAAGGTTCACTGCAGACTTGCCTGGGGATATGTGACTAGCATCTTCCCCACTGTACCACACTGCCGCTGTGTTCTCTGGGACACCAGTGGCCTGCTGTAGGAGGCCTTCAGCTCTGCTTCTAGCCTCACAGAAGCCGACAGATACAGACATGCACTGTACAAACTGAGCCTCTGGTAGCTGAGCGCCCAGGTGCAAGTTCATGCGACAAAGTAAGTGGACTTGTCACATCAAGTTTAGCTGCTCAGACTTCCCTTTGTTCCGGCTCACAGTGGCAAGCTGGAGACTCAGACTTAGCAAAAAAAATCAGGTATAGGTCTACTCTACAATACCACTGAGGAGAACTTTGCCAAACAGGGTTTTCTAAACAGAGCCAGAGTTAGGTAGAATTTCACTCCCTAAAAAAGGACAGGTTACAGGAAGATTAAACCTGACTTGTGGAAGGAAGGAAGGAAGGAAGGAAGGAAGGGAGGGAGGGAGGGAGGGAGGGAGGGAGGGAGGGAGGGAGGGAGGAAGGAAGCTTACAATTAAGGTAGCTGTTCCTAGCAAATTATAGTCTATGTAAGGCCAAGCACACATAAATAAAGCAAACCAATGGCACCATGTGGAGAGACAACGCAGAGATTTCTGATATAACTAGTTCCCTTTGCACCAGGGTTCAGAATTAAGCCCTGTCCCCTTCTGCTCCCGCTCTGCCGTGCACATATTTGATTGCTTCCTAAGGAACTAGGTAGGTGGCCAAGAAACAATTCAAAACCCCAAGTCCTCTGACCTCCCAAGCCAACAGACAACACAGATGCACATCCACATTAGCTGCTGCCAGGGCCTGTGAAGGAGACTTGTTCGTGTTCCCAGTCAGCACACTTCTTAAGGGTTTCATTACACATTTATTCCAGGCCACTGAAAGGGATTGTATCTAGGCCTAAATGCTCAATACACTGAAATCCACAGAAAATTCCAGCAGTCACTAACTATTGGATTCCCTGTGCAACTTCAGAAGCAAGAAGATCTAGTTCAATTCTTACCCAATTCCAGCTGCTGCTTTTTAAAACCCAAAAGTAAACAAGTCAACATGTCCTCGGAGTCCAGATCTCTGAGTTTAATCCCTTCCTTTCCCTCCACAAATGTTGACCACATCCAGATCGAATGCTAAACTAGTAGTTTCTTTTGAACCAAGAACACTGAAGGCAAATGAGACATGAAAGAAAGGAAAGCCAATGCTCAAGACAGGATTCAAAAGCACCAATTTCTTCAGTGCTACAAACACTGAGCCAGTCTACAGGAGCCTGGATTGCCTAAGGCTTCTTCATTCTGCCTTCATGTCAACCAAACATTCCGGCCCACTGGTGAGAAGAAGGTATTGCCATTAGCTGAAAATGATAAGAAAAGTCCATTTTTCTTTACAGACACTGATTGAACAGGCTGACAAAATGGGGCTACAGGGGAACTTTGAAGACAAGGAAGCCTTTTTTTTTTCTGCTGAAGAAGCAACCAGCGTAAGGTCTTCTTTGAGAGGAGCTTGTGCAATAACGGATGAAGGGCTGAATTTACAAGCAATCAACAAATAACTGTACAGCCAGTCATCACTCTTTCCTAACGGAGTTTACGTGAGTGTGCTTAGGGAAGTGAGTACTATGTGATATCTCTTCCAGATAAACAGAAAAACTAAACTAACATTTCCATTTTTAAGCAGTTGAGAGGATGAAAGAGATGGCTCTGTGGCTAAGAGCATGTCCTGCTCTTGCAGAGGACCTGGCTTCAGTTCCCAGCACCCACGTCAGGTAGCTCACAACTGCTTGCAATTCTAGTTCCAGGGGACCTGACTTCCTCAGGCAGCCTCACACAGGTGGTGCATAGAAAACTCACACAGACGCACATAAACAAACAAAATTAATCTTTAAGCACCCAACCCTATATTTCATAGTAAAATTGGATCATTAGTCTGGGGGACCGCCCCTCCCATTTTACATTTCAGGAAAATGTCTTTAACTGGAAAGAAGCTGGAAGCCATTGTGTTGCACAATACTATAGGCTATAGTAACAGTAACTAAGAGACCATTTAAACAAAAAAAACATGATAAATTAAAGGAAAGCACTATCTAAATTTATAATGTAATGGTATTTATCAAGGTTGAAGGCTGAGGGACCAAGACATGGAAACATTTTTGATGGTAACTCAAGTTTTATATTGTAATTTACAGTAGAATTTTATCTACAGGAAATTAGCTATTTCCATTTTTCCATAAAATTTTTATACTGTGGGACTAGAAATTTTTAAAACAATGAAAGCAAACAAAATAGGAAATGCACCCACTCAGATCCTCCGTGGCAACAGCCTCACGTGTCATTGTTCAGTGCTACTGGGACTAAGACAAATATGAATTTTTACCATCCATCTCTAAACACGGAAGAGTAATAGCTAGCAAAAGTCATTATTAATTCCCAGATTCTTGGGCAGGAGATCCTAACTCCTCATTCAATGGTTTACTTTAGCTGTCAACATGAAGTAAGACACCAAAGAAGGAACCGGAGAAAGCGGTGGAAGGGGGACAGAGTACGAGCTTCAGTCTTTCCCGCCACCAGACCAAGCCTTCTCCCCAAGTCCGGTAGGAGTGAAGTGCTAACAGTGGTCAGTGAAATGAGAAAGTGAGATAAGGCTTTTCAAAAATGGAATAGAGAACTCTCAAGAACGAGTTATTTTCTGAAGTGTATCAAAGGTTTTATCAGAGGTTTTTTTTAGAAGAGAAAAAGGTAAAGACTTCTTTGCTGAAAACCATACAGAGCAACCCACCCCATCCAGATTTATAAGTGACAAACAGGGTACTTCTGCTCACGACATGAGCTTTTCATCTTTCTAATGGACTCAAGAATCTACATGTGCTTAAGGAGATAATGAATATTTCATAACTCCTATTCCAGATAAACATTGCATCATGGCCTAAAAACTAAACTTATAGTTCAGCGTTGAATTAGTTCACCCTATATTTCAAAACAGAATTTGATCAATCTCTAAGACTGCCCTTCTACTTTATACATCAGGAAAGAGATCTATGATTTATTAAAATAATTACTGCCTAGTTTTTCAACAAAACAACACAATTAAATATGATGTGAGAAGCTCTGCCAGTTCAAACTCTGGCAGCGGAAAGCTTTGGAACGCTACACATTGCCTAATCTCGCTGCGGCTGGTTTATCATGATGAGGTGGGATGCCATATCTAGCTCTGCTTCTGCAACCATGCCATGCTGCCTGCCACACGCTGCCAAATGCCACTGTGGTCTGTCAGGAACTCGGCACCTAACTTTGACGAACATGGTGCCATGCAGAGGTTTAGCCTTTATTCTGGGAAACAAGAAATAAAATTCTGGACTGAGGAGGATAAGAGCTCCCTGGGAAATGCCCAAAGGTTCGGGACGGGTAAATATCAGAGTGCCTAATTAGCTGTGTTAGCTCCTACAGGTAAGGCTGCAAATGAAAGCAGCCCGAGGAGCTGCTGGGAAACCCTTCTAACATTCCAGGTGGCTTCTTTTAGGAACTGAGCAACTAAGAAGCAAAAGCATATTAGCATCTTTCTCAAAGAAGCCAATTCCTTTCCAGTTCTTATTCGTTCAATTTGAAATAAGAAAAATCCCCTAATTTAAAAACTGATCATAGAAGAAAGAGGGGTCAGGAGGAATCAAAGGAATTGTGGAAGGATGGGTGGAGGAAGAGAGTCATAGGAGAGACAACTCGAATTGGGAGGCATTTGGGGGACAATGTGGAAACTTAGTGTCGTGGAAACTCCCTGGAATCTATGAGGATGACTCTAGAGAAGATTCCTAGTAGTGGGGGACAGGGAGTCTGAACCAGCCATCCTCTGTAACCAGACACGGCTTCCAGCGGTGAGACTAGGACATCAACCTAGCCACACATCTTCAACCTTCAATTTGTCCTACATGCAAGATGTGCTGTGGTAATGGTGGTGCAGAACCTGTGGGAGTGGCCAATGAATAACTAGTCCAACTTGAGGCCTACACCATGAAAGGGAGCCCCTGCCTGACACTGCTTAGATGGCCAGGAACCAGAGGCTGTATAATCCAGAGACCTAGAATAGAACCACACATGACTGGCAAAAGCAAGTCAATGCAATGATTCCGAACGATATTCTGCTAATACTCATAGATCCGGGCCTAGCCCAACCGTCATCAGAGAGGCCTTATCCAGCAACCGATGAGAGCAGATGCAGAGACCCACAGCCAAACGTTAAGCAGAGCTCAGGAACCAGAGAGGTCGAGGACACCATGAGAACACAGCCCACAGAATCAACTAAACAGGGGCTCACAAAGACTGAAGTGACAGTGACAGATCACGTATGAGTCTGAGCTAAGTCTTCTACATATATGCTATGGTTGTGCAGGCTGGTATTCTTGTGGCCCTCCTAACAGCAGGACCCTTTTCCTCCTAGTGGGTTCAGCCTTGATACTGAGAGGCTGTGCCTAGTCTTATTGTAACTTGTGATGGCCTATATTCAGTTGATATCCCTGGGAGGCCTGCTCTTTTCTGAAGGGAAACAGAAGTGGAGTGGATCTGGGGAAGAGGGAGGTGAACTGGGAGGAGTGGAGGGAGGGGAAACTGCAGTCAGGATGCAATGTATAAGAAAAGAGTTTAAGGGGGGGGGTGCTGCAGAGATGGCTCGGGGATTTAGAGCATTTACAACCACCTGTAACCGCAATTCCAAAGATGTGATGCCCTCTACAAGAACCTGTATCGCATGCATATAAACTCAGATAGACACACAAAGGAAAAGAATACATCGTTACATACAGTAAATCGAGTAATCCTTGTCTAATGTTTGTCAACAGTAATGTCTAATGTTTAGTCATAGCACGCTGCACAACCGACAGCTACCTGCTCATGTTAGAAAATAGCCTACGTGGAGGAGGGTGCCACCCCGCTTCCCCATGCCGGATGTTAGGAAGCCATCAGCATCCTCCATCTTGCTGAGCTTGAACAGGGCTTCAGATCGCCACAAAATGCAGCATTCCAGCAGACCACACCCCAGGTGCCTGCACCCCCCCCACACACACACACAGCGTATAATAGTCCTCACTCCGTTCTGAAGTCACTTCAGCCCAGCTAAGCATCCCTCAAGATGCTACGGCAAAGGACTGAGCTGAGTCCTTAAAGAAATTTACCTTGCAATAATTTCAACTCAAGAAATGCCACAAAATTGCAATTTCACTGAAACCATATAATAGTAATTGCTTCCCCTTCGTAATGATTTTCTATCATAACTGCACATATTCGTTTTCCTTAGATATAGGCTATCCCCGTGCTACAAAATCGAAATAGAATATGAATATGTGTCTGTGTGTGTGTGTGTGTGTGTGTGTGTGTGTCTATAGTCTCAAAATAGAATTTGGGTGTATTCAGCCCCAAGGCCCAGCCCATTCCTAATCTACTCGCTTCCCTGTGACTCAAACAAGTGCTGTGCAGAACACAGACACAAACACAGCTCCATCTGCTAATTAAAAATGGGCATGAAACTGTTAACAGGCATCTGTTGCATTGTGTGAAGCTAATGGGCAGAGACAAAGCTGAGATGCTCTTCTAATGCAAACCCAGTGATTTCACTCATTTTCTGTTTGGTATTTATGAAAGTGGGGGGTTGGAAGCAGGGTGTTAAAATGGCTTGTTATGCACAGTTAGAGACAAGCGAACTCTCTTTCAGATTCTAAAGCTGATTATGAGGAGGTAAATAGCATTTCTATATTAACCAGCCGAATGAAACAGTTTATCTTAATTCAGATATAATCTAGCCATGTCTAACTCCATGAAAGAACAACAAATCCACACAATGCTTTCTTTACAGTCCAGAACTCATCACAATTCATCCATCTACCCGTTCATCCACCGCACCATCCTAGAAAGTAGGCCTTGGAGATTTACTAAGTGTCTCTGGCTTGATTTTTGCCTTGGGAAACTCTCAGGCCTTGAAAAACACACACAAATGATCACACTCCATCAGAGATGAATCAACTAAAGGCCCTGGAACAACCTACTCACCCAAGGCTACAAATCTAGGAAGAGGATACAAACCCAGGCCTGCCTGACTCTGGACCTGCTGCACCCCTGAATTCATCATGCCATCTCCTCTACACCACAGCTGAACCTCTCTGTTTCACATACCTAGAAACTGAAAAATGACCAAGGGTTTACTCATGAAAACAGAGTCCTGATGAAGAATCCATTTTCAAACACTGTAACCACCACACACCCTTGACCACCATGCCTGGTTTGTAAGGAGCCTCCTCTAGTTAGCAGCCTCATCTAGACTCAGATACGTCTATTTTACATTGGCCACAACACTGCCTAGTTATCTCTTAACTGACCATAGGTTTGTGGTTTTCTAAGAAAAGTTCAGACTATCTTGAGGGCAAGATTCTTCCAGCGTGGTAATGAGGACGACAAAGCAAGAGTCACGGCCACTCCCTCCGCCCAGTGGGCCAAGGTCCACACCTCCTCTTCCAGCTCCCACCCAGGGCCAGTATTTGAGGCCCCTACCTGACCCATTCGAGTTCGCACTCTGACCCAGGTAGGAGCAGTTGGTAACCTGCATTTTTCGATTCATCTTTCCACAGCTACACATATCTCAGACTCCACAGTCAGACTCTCTTCCTAGTCCTTCCTATGGAACCCTCTTTCATGCTGCTAGGAGTATCCTTGTCTACAAAATGTCCAAGGAGCCAGTTACAGCACACAGATGTGCTGCTCTGTAGACAGGCAGGCAGAACCGACCCTGAGACAGCTCAGACCAAGCCAGCAGCTCCTACTAGCCTCCTTCCTGTGGGGCCCTTCCTTTCAGATTCAGTTCTAAGAGTCAGTGACAAAGTCAACTGTTACACTTTTCTTGGTCTTTGAAGGCTAAACTTATTTTCCTCTTAAACAACATCCTAGCTGATTCCCCTCCAGCACTTTTCAGTAGATACAGACAGTGTTGCTGTTGTTGCCAAGTAAACCTACCCGCCCCCAACTTGCTGCCTGCCAAAGGGTGGTTGAAGTTCTTTATTAAAGAACACTTAAGACAAATCCATATTTGTCCCCAATACTCAGTTTACCCATGCTGCATTTCTAGAAAAGCTTTTTTTCATGGACTAGAACACCCATCAGGGAGAAGGGGTAACCCTTTATCACCCACCACGAAGGCTACTTCTACCTAACACTGCAATCCACACTAGCACCGAAATGGGAAGTCTACCCGGAGCCCTGGAAGAACGTAATGACATTAAAATAGGCTTTATGCACAAAATGTTCCATTTGAACTTGCATGCTCTTTGGTATTTTAGTTTGAGAAGTTGAAACCAAGGAAAACAACTACGAAAATGAGAATCAAATTCCTCCATGTATCTGGCTCATGCTCGGCCAGATGTTGACATCATTTTGGATAAAAATGTAAATATGACAGTTGGTTATTTAGCCAGTGAGTCGTGATAAAAGTTTTAAAATAAGATCAACCAAAAGCAGCTTTACATTTTAAGCAAGGGTCAGGAAATTTGCTCTATGAAGGAACAGTTAGGAAACACTTGTGGGCACTGTGGGTCACAGATGGTCTTCGTTGCATATTCCTTGTTGTTCTTATGTTTAATAACTTCTTTTAAAATGTTAAAAAGCAGTAAACAAAACAAGAAAACATTTCTTAGCACAAAACAGGCTGCAGGCCCAGCCTGACTCTCGGGCTACACTGGATCAACTGACTCAAAGGCAAAAGACGCCTGGAGAGAGACTGCAGCGGTGTAGACACAATGGTGTGCCTCAGAGTGTTTAGCTGACATTTCACATCAACAATCACCAGCGTGGGGCTATGAGATGATCTGATGAGTTATTTCACACGTGGAAGGAATGTTAATGGCAGGGTGCACGATGCTCTCCTGACCTGAAACTCCAGGCCTGGGAGAAAGACCAAAGGCTGGATGCTGAGTTACTCCTGTGGGGTCTCTCAGGACCACTTCCCTTAGCAGAATGCTAACCAAGGTGGCAACACCTTAACTTCCCACACTGACAGACACATGTGCAAGTCCAACTAGTCTTGGGAAAACATGGATTTACAGAGAGGCTCACACTCATCCACTGGTGAACAAGACAAAGAGTCCCGTTTGATCCAGAGTGTCAGCAGTGGCTCTTCTGGAGATGAGGAATTTGCATCTGTATAAGCCGAGGCAGGGCATAAAGTGGATAATTTCTACAACTCTCTCCACGTCAAACAATGACTACACGAAATAATGAAACCACTCAGGAAATACCTAACAGGAAGAAGGGGGGCAGGGCAGAGGAAAGATGGGGAGATAATCAGCTTAGAAGGTCCTACTGCCGGACAGAATTCAGAATTGAGTCCTCTCTCTTCTACCAGCACCTCGGTCAATACAAGGTCATTTCAGGATGTCGAGGTGCTCCTCGGACCCACATTAAAATGCACCCACAACCTTCAGGAAGCATAATAAATAGTGACATCGTTTCATCATTTCTATCTTAATATTTAAAAGTATTCACCTAAATGTTAATTATGATGGTATAAGAGGAGGGGCTGGAGCCAATCTAAAGTTTTCGTTTTTCAATTTTCTAATATTTGAACGTAAAAAGCTAGTTAGTTGGCCTGAGGGATTAGGCCTGTCATTTCAAGTGACTAACTCATCTTTACTCCCCGGTTTGCAAGTATTATCTGACTAACAGACTGAAAGATTTCCAGAAAGCCACTTGAAAGAAAATCTACCTTTTACCAGGACAAAGAACAGAAAGGACTCCAAGTGGCAAATCTTAAGAGAAATGAAAAGAATATCCGAGACAACTGAACCTAGACTCAAAATGACTGTCTCCTCTTTCATGATGACGGACTCCATCCACAGTCTAAAGACGAAAGAACTGTTTTTAAACAAACACCAGCAATGCACGATTAAAACAAAAGCATATCCTTGTAGTAAAAAGCAGACATGGGATATATCTGCCAAATACATACAAACACAGGCCCTCAGAAGGGATCTTTCCTGGGGCGTGGTGCTTATCAAGTTTGTAGCAGTACTTCAAGAAGACCTTGTCAAACCCAGTCACAGGAAAGCCCAGGACTTCACACAAATGGGCACTTAAATTTAATTAAATAGGAAAAGAAGGGTCACCAACTGTCACAACTTCATATTGGAGGTGTGGTGTGGGGCCTGGCGGGAGTGACACTGCCACTAGAAATGTGAGCACTTCAAGTTGGTGCTTGTGGTCAGTCAGGAGCCTGTGGAACTTCATTTGCTCTCAGGTAGATTAAGTTCTCTGGCTGTCTGCTACCACTTCCTGTTGGAGTTCTGGGGCTCAGTAAAAGGTATGGGAGTTTCCCTCCTCCTATCAACTGAAGACACAGCTTGACGCTATTGTCACCACATTCACCACACAGAGAGTACAAGGACCAAGAGTTCCCATGAGCTCACCATGTAACACACACCTAATCTGAGCTGTCGAAGGACACTCGCTTTAATGCTTTAAATGTAGCGTTTAAAGTGTGAAATACAATACACCACACACACACATACACACACACACACACACAAACAAATATGTTGGGGAGGGAATAGCTAGGGATTAAGTCCAAGGCCTCATCCGTGTTAAACATATACTGTATAATCCAGTTAAACCCCTAGCCAAGAAAAGTCATTTTTAAAAGATAGTGTTAAAAGGTCCTTACAAGAAATGTGGGACAAAATGGGGGAGGAGGGGGAGAGGAGGGAGCTAGTAAATCTACTGCAGAGGAAACCAAGGAATTTAACATGCTGTGTTAGTGAGATTTATTCACTTTATTTTCATGTTTTTCCTTTTAAAAAAAGTTTTATGTGTCCCTGTGTGCGCCTGCGTGGGAGATGTGCACACGTGAGTGCAGCTGCCCAGAGAGGCCGGAGGAGGAGGAGGCAGGAGCTCTATAGTTGGAGTTACAGGCCCACAGGAATATATGAGCCACTTGCTATGGTGCTGGGAACTAAACTTGGGTCCTCTAGAAGAGCAGGAGGTACTTTCAGCTGCTGAGCCATCTCTCTTGCCACAGACTTAGTTTCAAGGCAGGAGGAAAGTTCTGAGAAGTTCACACATGGACCAAACGCTATCCCCCATCCTTAACTTCTTAGAAACTGTCCTTTACAATCTATACTGAAATATGAATTCAACACTAAAAGAGTTATTTGGGGTTTTGAAATTGATACCAAAAACGAATGTCCTTTAGTTGCTGTACCAGCTTTCATCAAGCCTCTTACAAATACACTTGTGAGATGGGAGATGACATTTAAAATCTGCTTCCTCAGAAAAGTCCAACTCAAGACTAACTGCCAAGAACTTGCAACTCAAACTTCCTTACGCCCAGACATCACAACACCCAGATTTCCATTCAGTCTGTAGGAGAAAAATCAGAATAAACTAAGGAGAGTCTTTACCAATGCTTACACTGGAAAGTGCTCTATACCTACTTTTAAAATGTCACCTTATTTTAAAATGTCACAAATATTTAAACATAGATTTTGTTTTGTTTTTAATTCAAGTGTTTAAGTGGTTTTTTTTCCTGTACAAATGTATGTGCACCATGTAAATAAAGTTCTAGTCCCCACGGAGGCCAGAAGAGGGTGCTGGATTCCATTAGAATTACAGGCAGTATGAGGTGCCAGGTGAGTGCTATGAACCAAACCTGGTACCTTAAGAGCAGCGAGTACTGAGTACTCTTAACCACCGAGGTGACTTTTCAGACCCTTAAACATACTTATTGTCAACACACGAGTTCCCCGCTACTTGTGGATCACCTGGAAAGGTAGTCTTAGAGACCAGAAAGATTTCCCCAGACAACCAAAAATCTGATGACTGGGACACAAAATTGACTGCAGCTATTTATGGAAAAAATGGTAAGACCATTCTGCTGAAGGTTTAAAATCAGTTTTGACATGCTCTCCGGTTTACAACTTAAAAATCCTGTTTACCGGCACACAACATCTTTTACTACAGACAGAAGAAGGACAGCTCCCAGTGAAGAGTGGAAAACTTTTTTCTTGAACTGATTACAAGTAATTGGGAAATAAATATACAGTATGATTCACCTACAAAGTAGAATCAAAG
Source organism: Grammomys surdaster (assembly GCF_004785775.1). Taxonomy (NCBI): domain Eukaryota; kingdom Metazoa; phylum Chordata; class Mammalia; order Rodentia; family Muridae; genus Grammomys; species Grammomys surdaster. The sequence goes on from NW_021604856.1 coordinate 833,614, forward strand.
GGCACTACTCAGGGAGGCAGGCGGAATTTACAGTCAGTCGCTTGGCTTAGACGTTACTAACTACTCAAGCTCAAGAATTTAGAAAGTTGAGAAACTGCTGCTTCCCAAGGCACGAAGTAAAGCGGTGAACAATAAATGTCTAACCACTTCATCCCCCCTTAGAGTCCCCAGCCCCTCTAATTCCTATGAACACTCAAAAGATTTTTAATACCCTGTAGACATTAATTACTCTGTCATTAGTCATTTTTAAAATCTTCTTGATTCAAAGATGTCAAGAGAAAATGGAAACCAGCGTTCCCAGTTACTAGGGAAAGTCCTGAGCCCCGCGTTTTCCATTTCCTCTCTGATCTCTCAACCCCTGCACTACATCCGCTGCTTCCCCTTCTCCTTTCTAGTTAACACTCAGTTCTCCCTCACTTTCTCCACCAAGTAGCCTCCTGTCGCCCTCGGGTCGCCCTTCTCCCACCTACAATTTTCTTCTGCGTTTTCTCTTGGCATCTCTGTTGACACCTTTATAGCCAAGATCGCATCATGTCTTGCTTCCTGACCATTCATTCATTCATTCCCCTCAATTCCCTGCTGACCGCCTCCTAGTCTCACTTCTCTTCTCCCTGGGGTCCACTGTCCCTTTACTTCATTGGAAGCCCCTCTTTCTCACGTCCTCAGCCCTTCATGTCCCTCTTCACATTTCCTTCCTCTTCCCTGTCTTTCTAATCCATGTTCGTTTCCATTCTCCCCTCCTTCTCTCTTTCCGTACGATTTCCTGTGTTCCCCCGACACTGTCCCTCTGGGACGCCTCCGCCTCCGCCCCGGAGCCCCTCGTGTCCCCAACACCCCTGGTTTCCGATTGCTCTGGTTCCCTTTCGTCCGCCCGCAGTTCCGCGTCCCCACCCGTCCCTCTGAGCCTCGCCGGCTCGCACTGCCCTCTCGGCGGCCCCTCGGGGTCCCCTTCTCGGGGCGCCAAGCCCTCGCGTGCCCTCTCCCAGGCCCCCAGGTACCCGCCCCCCGGGTCTCAGCTCCCGTCCCGGGCCGCGGCCGCTCCCTCACCGATGGTGGAGATAAAGGTGGTGTTGAAGGCGTCCTCTGAGAAGCGGAACAGGAGGCAGGTCTTGCCAACGCCGGAGTCGCCGATGAGCAGCAGCTTGAACAGATAATCGTACGTCTTCGCCATCTTCTCGCTCCGGCCCTCTCTGACCGCCGAGAGCAAGCAAGCGGTGGAAAGCGGCGCGGAGGGGGCCTCTGGCGAGGGGGCGTGTCCGCCAAGCCACCCGCGCCCCGCCCCGCCTCTCGCCCCGCCCCTTTGAGGCGACAGGCTCGCCCCTTCCCTTCCCAGCCAATCAGCCCGTGCTTTGTCATCGCCTTCCGCAACGCGCGTCTTTATGGGATTTGTAGTACTCTGGGAGGAGCCGCGGGCGTGCCTGACCCGAACTGTCCGAACAACCTCCCTGGATAACAAATCTGAGCGATGTGGAATGATGTGTTAGGAGTTTCTGCCCTTACAGGAAAAAAAAAAAAAGGGGTTTCGTTTCAAACTCCTCTTCTTTCGCCATGAGAACTTGACTTTGTTGTTTCTTTGTTTGTGGGCATGTTTCAAATCCAAGATCTCGGAATCTAACTCCCGCAGTTCGCTCATCTACTCGCCTGAACTCGGAGCAGACAAGCTTTCCTTGGAAAGGCAATGGTTCACGAAGTCTGGATTATCTGCAGAGTATTAGCTTCTCCAGTTCCGGCCCATTTCCTAGGCCCCCTGCCACAGCCCTTCAATCACAGAGCTCAAGGAGTGATATTAGCGGGCTAATTTCATTCCCACTCGTGCCTTCTGAACTGCAGGCCACAGCCAAATGCAATGATCATTTTAGAGTCTCTGCTTCATAGACAGCGCCTCGCTCCTCGCAGGAGGATAGAGTCTAAAAAAAAAAAAGGAACGAGAAAGAGAATGTGGGAAGGCTTGTGCTACATACAACTTATAAAATAGTTATAAAATAGACTCACCTGAGACAGGAACTTTGGCCATAGAGATGCAGAGATTTCAATTTGGATTTGGTCTAGACTAAGCCACTTCACAGCTGTGTGAAGTCTCACAGGCTTGACACATCTCAGTTTTCTCATACGAATGTAAAACAGACTACTTCATACTGTAGTGAAAATTAAATACTGGGCGTGAAAGCACTTTGAAACTCTGGTAAGGTGCTGTGAAGTGTAGGTGTTAGTTGTGTTTAAATTTATCACTCCTCGGAAGGCTTTCAATTAATGGGTGGCAAAAGGCAGGGAGGAAATAGCACTTTGATGTATTCAATGCAAGCCTTCATCGTTTATTACCCTAGACTAATTCTTTATTGTTCAGTGCTCTTTTATCTGCAAGTGGCAGAAACCCCAGACAGATCAACCCCCTGTGAGAGAAGGGTTTACTGTCCAGACTATGCTGAAGGAGTGGCTGAGGGGACCAGGAGCTTTATCTTGTCAGAAGTCTCTGTCTCATCTCTGCTTCCTTTTCAGTTTTAATCCAAAATGTTAAGTACTAACAGCCCCAACACACACACACACACACACACACCCCAAAAGTTCTTTAGACTTCTCAATTTTTAAGAAGATTAAAGGGGCCCTGCCTGACACCAAACTATCTGAGAGCCTCTAGGACAGAACTTACCTTAGAGACAAGGGAATATCTTCTAGCAGAGGTTACTACAGGAAGTAGTGGAGTTCATTGTTAGAAGAAGAATAAGAAGAAAAACTGGACAGTTAACTGGACACATTGACAAACTCTTCTAAGATGTATGTTGAAGACCTGTGACTTCATGTACAACATCAGCGATGTTGCATGGCTGGTCCCACTGTAGCAGAAAATTAAGTTGGTCCTAATATTGACCATCGCTTTCAATGTGGAAAGAAGATGAAAGGCATCACTAGCTCACACTTATTGATCACACAATCCTCAGAGGGCAGCAGCTACTTCTGCTAACTTAATATTGAATGTCTACAGTGTGCCTTAGGTCAAAGCTGCCTGCCTGCTGGCATAGATCAAGCTTCTTTGCCCAAGTCAAAGTTATGAAGCATGCCTCTGAACAGGGCTTCACCCAGGGTCTGAACAATTGTCAGTGGCTCAGTTCCATTCCTTGGTCCTCATCCATGGAATAGAAGGAAGAAAGTCTTCAAAGACCATTGGAGTTTTCCTAACTTCTCTATTTTTTTAAAATTTAAATTATTTTTTATCTTTATTGTATATATGCGTGTGATGGGGTCAGGGATTGTGTCATGGCATATGTGTAGAGCAGAGGAAAATATTGTAAAGTTGGGCACTTTCCTTTCATATTTACATAGACTTGGGGGAATCAAACTCTGGTCATCAGACTTGCATGTTAAGTCACCTCATTGGCTCTCTTCTTTTTAAGAATTTGTATCTATTGAAATACTTTGGAGGGAGAAATGCTGGAAAGCTGGCTCAGTGGTTAAAGTTTCACTGGCTGCTCTAAGAGGACCTTGATTGAGTTCCCAACACCCGTGTGATAGCTCTCAACCACCCATAGAGCTCCAGTCCCAAGAGAACTGATGCCCTCTTCTGGCCCCTGAGGGCATTGCACACATATGGGGTGGTACACAGACAGGTACCACATGTGGGTCACATGTAACCAAAACACAAAAAGGTTTTAAGGAAATAATTTTTGGTCCTACTTTTTCAACTCCTGGCAATTTTTGTGTGTGTGTGAAAATGGACATACTTATATAGTAAATAACTAAGTTCAGAAGGAAAATGCAAGTTAGGAAATTTAAAGTCCCTAAATTTCCTTAGGGGAATTTTGTTAACTAATGGAATTTTTAAAAAAAATAATTGTCATATTTTCAGTTCCTCAGGTTTTTTTTCTACTACCATCTATGTATAATATTGGGACTTTCTAATCCTACATTTGTATACCAATGGTGAACTATTTAGACATTTTGATATATTGACTTTTTTTTAAAAAAATCAGATTTTCCTTTCATAATGCATTATTAATCCTCAGATTTTATATACACTGGTATATTAAAGACAAAATTCACAGTGATAGTAAGTGGGTAGCACTGGCTCAAGCCATTTGCTCTAAGGTTTTATCACGGATGTATTTGTAGAGTGAGGGCACAGGAGGCAACAGATTCCTTGCTGACATCATTTTTCAACTGGATGAGGCTCTTCTAAAATGTCACATTACAGTGATCCAAGGAAAACAGTTATGCACGTGCTTTTTGCCATTTGCTCAAACCCATCACTGTAGAGAGCATGGCCCAGCACATTCAACTTGATTAAGAAAATGTTGGCTAAAGCTTTCTGTACTGTGAATATTGTAGATGAAAACTGAACACAGACACCTCAGGAGTTTGCCCTGTGTGTATTTCATGACCTGAACAATCTCTCTTCCTGACTTTAAAAAGCCATTCTTCCCCTACTGGTGACTGAATCATGGTATGATCATAATACTGAAAGGGGGATCTGTTGTTTGAGGATGATTTTAGCGAGAGCTTGAGTTTGTTTTCTGTATTCTCTTGTTCCTGGCTGGAAGGATTTGTTCATGACAGTAAGCAAGATTGTCATGTTTTGCACATTTGAGGGTATTTCTCCTAAGGTAGTTATACTCTGGATAGCAAGGCCTGCCTACCAAAAACAACTATAACACTCTTGAGAGACACTGTATCCTCTATGCAAAATGTCACCCTAAGTCAAGAATTTGTTTTGAAATGTGTATGTGTACATTGTGTATGTGTATGCACATGTTTATGTGTATGTTGGTGGCACTGCCTGCCACAGTATGCATGTGGAGATCAGAGGACAACCTCAGGTAACAGTCCTTGGTCTTCCACCTTGTTTGTGGCAGGGTCTCTTATTGTTCACCTCAGCATATGCCAGACGAGCTAACACATGAGCTCCTAGAGACTTTCATGTCCCCACTTAGTCATAGCTGCACACTGGGATTACACATGTACACGACCGATCCCACATCCCGCTTTATGTGAATTCTAGAGATCCAGACTCTAGCCTTCACGCTCACATGCCTTGTGTTTTATCCACTCAGCCATCTCCTCAGCCCAAGAATTTTGATGTGTCGATCCATGACACTTGACTTTGAGAAATGTTTTCTTAAGAGAAACTAAATATGGGGTGAGACCTGTAATTGACAAAGTAGAAATTGGCCACTCTGGGGGTTTTTCCTCCCCTTGATTGTATTCTACAAGAACCCAGGTGCTTACAGAAACCTGGGTATTCAGGGCAAGGAGTTTCTGAGACATGAGATGGCCCTCCATGTTGATGCTTCCAGCCAGCTACTCTTGGGTGCTGGCCCTCTGCCATTGCTTCAGCACAGCTGTCCCGGTGGGCTACAAAGATGTCCTTCATAGTCACTGTCCTCTTTGATGACTCAGCTGTGATGTAAGTCCTCTCTCTGTAATAGAATAATTTGTATACTTCTTTGTCTTCTCCCTTCAATCTTGGGACTCTTCTAGGAAAGAAACTTCACTAATTTCTTCTTGTATCCCCAGGATACCCTGCTAGACAATTTACACATAGTAGGAACCTGGATAACCTACTGAATGAATGAACAAACAAACATCAGTCAGTCACGCCAACCAGGATAGCTAACTTAAAACAAAAAGACTTTCGGGAGAATTGGGATTTTTATTGGCTAAAATTCTCCATCCTTTGAGCCTCGTCAGAATCTTTCTATTTATACCCTACTTTGTATTTGTTACTCGTTCTGTAATTACACCACTCATCATTGTGTTTAAGAAATCGGTCTGATTATATATTCTTTTTCTAGTCTGTCAAGATCACACCGAAAGATAAGCCCTTAAAAAATACCAATTCCTTTATCACATGTGTGTCATCTAAAAACACTCCGTTTGTTTCGTGATATTCTGCTGCTATCATTCTATAATTATCCTCATTAGAGAGGGACAAGCTGTACTCTTCCACCCACTGATATTTCCTGCGCAATCACCAGGTTAATAATGTCTACTCAAACAAATACTCATTAAGCTCACGTTATAAAAGCCGGCTCAGCAAGGCCACCTGGAGGTCACAGAAAAATTGTCCTGTGGTACCTGGCCCCAGTTTGCTCTCAGTTAGTTGAGGGGTGAGGGAACAATGAAATGCTGAGTGACAAGTGTAAGCAGACATTTTGCTGGCACATCCTGGGTGAGCCAAGGGACCATTCTGATTGCGTGGTTGGTTTTTTAGTTTCCATCAAATGCTGGGTGTCCGTTTTTAATAGCTGAGCATCCAGGCTGATTGTTCAGTCTTCTATCTTGATTGTCCAAATATTAATGCAAAACCACAGTGAGATTTAAATAATGTGACTTGATGCAACTGTTAAGTTAAAGGCAGATACTATTTCAAGAACTGACACATGAAACTACTGTATCTGCTTGCCTAATAGGTTTCTACAAACCAGCCTCCTATAGCAAAGCCAGTGTAGAGGGGATGCGTGCATATCATGCAGCCCTCATGCTGGGCTAGTGGTCATAACTGAGGAACGCTCACTATGGAAAAGGCCCCTAGAATATTGACAAGAGCCAAGGCCCAGTGACCAGTTATAGGCAAAACTTCTCTTGGAGGCTAATGGCAGAGTCTTAGTCATCTACAACAGAGAAGGCATCCGAGTTGCAATAATCTAGGTGGTTCTTTCTGGATAGAATCTAGCTCTCAGAAAGGGGAGGGACAGCCTATCATACCTAAAGCATAGGGCATTCTACTCCAAGAGACTTGAAGAAATCTATTCTAATTCCTATTGAGTTATCTCTTTTGGTGATAACAAAGTTTCTCACAGTAAAATGTTACAAAGTTTCATTCTTTTAATTAACCAAGAATTGTTACATTCTAGGATTTTGTGTCAAAGAAGGTGGAATTCAGAGGACAGCTTGCAGGAGTCTGTTCTCCACTTCCACTATACAGTGCAGGGATGGAACTCAGGCTGCCGTGCTTACATGATAGGCACTTTTACCTGCTGAGCCATCCTGCTGGCCTCTTGTAAATTTTTGTTTGTACATTTTTTTCCCTTGCAGTGATAGGCATAAAATCCAAGGCATAGAGCATACTGCACAAGTGTTCTACCTCTGAGTCTGTTCTACCCCAGCCTGAGAAAGTCATTTGGGCCAACTTTAAATGGACTTTGACCTAATAGTGAAACAGAGCTGTGTACCCTAACAGGTATTGAGACACTACAGTAGTGAATAAAAGAACATTTTAGGCCTTGAGTCAGATATAGATCTAGCGACAGGAGATGCTTAATCCAGCCGCTCAGATGGTGAGCCTGGGCCCTAGCCCCTCCCTCTCAGTTTCATAATGCCTCTTCAAAGTAGTACTTATTTCAAACAGGCCAGTCACATATCATGTGGTTACAACATGTCTGCCTGGAACTTCTGGTCTCCCAGCTTCCATATTGAAACAGATAAGAAAATAAACAACCCTCTTCCCCAAGAGTTCAAATTCATGCTCTGAAATTGAGTTCTTCAGGCATTGATTGCCCTTTCCTAAAACAGTCAAGGGACCAAGAGAAGAGCCTAAATCGACTGGCCGAAGCTACTAGAACTGAGAGTGGGGTCAATCTTAACCCTACACACATAATTCTGTGAAACAGAAAAAGGGCCAGAGAGGACTCAAGTGAACATTGGCACATGTATTTAAGTTGGACACACTGGGACATTTGTGTCTAGTTCTGTGGAGCAGAGAGAGCACAGGGCTGAACTCAGGAACCTACTTGTCATTCTCTTAAGCAGAAGGACTGATGTTGAAACTTTGAAGAAGAAAGCATGGCCTCCCTGAAGAGAGGTTGGATGGTACAAAGCCAGGATAAACCGAAGCATTGGACAGCCAAGCCCTATCATACTTGGCTTCAGCAGGCAACTAAGGTTAAGATTAGGTTAAATACTGCCAGACCCTGAGACTTAGACATGGGGTGGCCTGGCTTCTGTCCTCAACAAGCACAATAGCCTTTATACCTCCATTGCCTCATCTGTCAGAGGACATGAGGGGAATGCATTATCCCTTTCCATCTGCTCAATGCTTCCCACTCTGAAACTAAGGTTCTTATGACAGGTAACCTTAGGTCTGAAGGCCTGGTCCGACAGACACTGGTCTCCTGGGCAACTCAAACACTCTGACTGAATCAAGTCACTTCAGAGTTCTGCTGGGGCCACTGCAGGCCATAGTGCGAGGAAGGTGGCTCATCATATCCCATACATTCTGCTTGTAAGTCATGCTGTTGGGTTGGAGAGATGGCTCAGCGGTTAAGAGCACTGACTGCTTTTCCAGAGGTCCTGAGTTCAATTCCCAACAACCACATGGTGGCTCACAGCCATCTGTAACGGGATCAGATGCCCTCTTCTGATGTGTCTGAAGACAGCAACAGTGTACCCATATTCATAAAATAAGTAAGTAGTAAGTAATGCTGTTTACTGTATGACTTGGTTATAAGAACACATCTCTCTGTAGAGTATAGAGTTCCAGTGCTTTCTGAGATGGCAATGGTGTATTAGCTTACTAAAGATCTATTGGATTGCTAAACTATGGGGTTAAAGGGAACAATTAAATTCTGGTGCTGGAGAGATGGCTCAGCCATTAAGATTCCTTGTTGCTGTTCCAGGGGACCCAAATTCAGTTTCCAACCCAAGCTGGATGACTCACAACTGCCTAAAAGGGGTCCAAGAGGTCTGAGGTGTCTGAGGAGTCTGAGGGGTCCAAGGGGTCCAAGGGGTTCAGTCTCTTTTTCTGGCTGCTGTGGGTAAACTAGACACAAAGACATGGTCTGTCTGTCTGTCTGTCTGGTCTCTCATTAAAAGTTTGCTTCATATTTTGAGTCAAACCTAATCAAATTCCTGCCTCCAGTTTGACTCAGAATGGATAATGGTTTCCTGAAAAGAAAGAAGAAAAAGAAAAAAAAAAGATCTTTTCTCCTACTAATTAAATAACAGCAAGGACTTATAATAAGAGAATATATTGGATTAGTCCAGAATCTATGATAAAATGTTCTCTCTTTTTCTGAAATTCCTTGCCCTCTCTGTCCAGAGAGAGCTGAAAAGTTAATGGAAAAATCAAGTGAAAGTCTTTTACAATTAGAAAAATAATGGGCGAGGCTGGATAGACTGTAAAAGAAATAAAGGGGAAATAGGCTCCATCAGGAACACTCAGATGTAAAAACACTGCTAGTGAAATCCCAAGCACATTGCGATTTCCACCTATTACGCTCTGTAATCCAAGGAGCTATATGACCTATTTAGGCCTGTTTAGGGGATTATCACGTCTTATTCCGCGGTGACTAGCTTAATATTCATTGAGGATTTTCTGAAACAGAGAGGTTTCCATATGTCTCTAGAGCAAAACATTTGTGTGTGCCATCTGCTACTCAAGAGCGGTTTTGGAGAAAAAGAATGCAAATGGCCTGCTTTTTTAATTACTTTGGGGGTAGGCTACACTATAGTTGGGACTGCAGAGAGACGCTGTTATTTCCTTAGTCACCGACCCCAAGAATTTTTGTTACAAGCAAACAACATGAGAAGAAACAGAAGCCTAACTTTATCTGTGGTGTGTGAGTGTGTATGTTGTGTGTGTGTGTGTGTGTGTGTACATGTTCATGTATGGGCTATGTGTGTGTGTGTGTGTGTATATATATACGTGTTCATTTATGGGCTGTATGTGTGTGTGTATACATATACATGCATGGGCTATGGGTGTTGTGTGTGTGTACATGTTCATGTATGGGCTGTATGTGTGTATACATGTTCATGCATGGGCTATGTGTGTTGTGTGTGTGTGTGTGCATGTATGAATGTGGAGGCCAGAGGTAGATGTCAGGTGTTACCCTCAGTTACCCTCCACCTTAGCTTTTTGAGGCAAGGTCTCTCACGTGGCTTGGAAGTCATCCATTAGGCTAAGCTAGCTGGTGGTAAGTCCCAGGGATCTGATTTCTATTGTGCCTGGTGTTTCACATGGGTCCTAAGCTTTGAACTCTTATTCTCATATTTGTGGAGCAAGCACTTCATCAATTGAGCCTTCTCCCCGGGTCCTGTGTCCTTGTAACTTGAGGTAAAGATCACATGTGCACACGTGGAATGATGTGTGAGGCCTTTTCAAGCTGGAGTAAAGAAGATGCTATCTGCGGCTTAGAGAGACGCCTCAGAGGCTGAAGAAACAGACCTGAGTTTGGGACCCCAACACTCACATAAAAGCTGGGCATAAGATCCAGGTGCAGACAGCCCGTGTTTATAATGTAGGACTGGGGATGAGGGCCTACTTGGGGTAGAGGCCTGGAGACAGGTGGCTCTCTGGAGCTCATTGGCCAGCCTGTAGAGACCAATCAGAGAACCCCAGGTTCACTGAGAGGCCCTGTCTAAATAAATACATACATAATATAAGGTGGAAAGCAATAGAGAAGGCCATCCAATAACAACATGTGGCTTCCACACACGTGTGCATGCACATGTGTACACACAGATGATGAACATAAGCCAAACACACACACATATGCATATACACCTACACACACGCGATCTGAGATACTGGGCCTGTCCTAGTTTGGTTTCTGTTGTTGTAGCAAAACACCAACTAAAAGCAGCTTGGGGAAGAAAGGGTTTATTTGGTTCACACTTCCGCATCACAGTCCACCGTCAGGAGAAGCTCAGGTAATCACTCAAGGCAGAAACCTTGAGGCAGGAGCGGAAGCAGAGACCCAGAAGGGACCCTGCTTCCTGGCTCGCTCAGCCGGTTTTCTGACACCACCCTGGACCTCCTGTCCTCCCACATCAATCATTAAGCAAGAAAATGCCCCACGGCCATTCCTATAGGCAGCTGGGACATTAACGGAGGCAGTTCCTCAGTTAAGGTTCTCTCTTCTCATGTGCCATCTAGTTGTGTCAAGTTGACAGAAGTCAACCACACAGAGCCCTAAAGCCCACAGGCCTGCAACAAAACAGTCTCTTGACTAATATTTAATACTTCCACTTAAAAAAAAATCAAAGGTTCTTCTGAATTTCCTTATCCACAGAGTGTCAGTGGGAGCCAATTACCCGGGCTTTGAACCTGGTATGCATGTGGAGGTTAGAGGACAACTTGCAGGAGCCAGTTTTCTCTTTCTGACATGTGAGTCCTGGGGGATTGAACTTAAGTCATCAGGCTTTTTGGCTAGCTCCTTTACCCATGGAGCCATCTTTCTGGCCCCTCCTTTCTTTCCTCCTATTAACTTCTTGGATTATGGATAGCTGTTCATTAATACTGCCGTTAGTTAAAAACTAGATACCGCCGGGCAGTGGTGGCGCACGCCTTTAATACCCGCCCCTGGGAGGCAGAGGCAGGCGGATTTCTGAGTTCGAGGCCAGCCTGGTCTACAGAGTGAGTTCTAGGACAGCCAGGACTACACAGAGAAACCCTGTCTTGGAAAAAAAAAAACTAGATACCATTAGAAACCATTAGAAACTAGATAACTAGATACCATTTCTAGAACTAGGGATGTAGCTCAGAGGTAGAGCACATGCTTAGTACATGTGAAGTCCTGGGTTCGATTCCTCATACTAAGAAAAAATATATATTTACCATCAGTTTTAATATTTCTTATTATCTTCAACTAATAGTGCTTAATGGTGCTGCTGATCACTATGATAGCCAATGAGGTCTAGAATCACCTAGGGAATCGAACCTCTGAGCATGTCTGTAAGGGAGTTGTTAGACTGGTAAATTGTGGTAGACGGGTTTGTCCTTACTGTGGGCAACGCCATTTCATGAACCTAGATTCCAGATTTAAGGGAGGATGGGGGGAAGAGCAGAGCGGGGGCAAAATGAGCTGACCACGAGTATTCACTCGTCTCTCTCTTCCTTACTGTGGATACATTGTGACCAGCTGCCTCCCTAACATGACAGACTGTACCCTCAGTATGCAAACCAAAGCAAACCCTTCTTCAGGTTGCCATTGCCAGCAGTTTTGTCACTGCAACAAGAAAACTAACGAACACTTCGACAAGAATCAGAAATTCCAGTGCCTGAGCTCGTCTTCAGCTCTCGATTCCCGCTGCCTTTGCTGTTTTCCTGATGAGCATTTTCCCTAGTTGCAGTTGTCATAATACAGAAGGTAAGAAGTCAACACGTAGAAGTGGCCAGGTGTGGATGCTGACTGAGACTCCTGGCGGGCCACCCATCCTCAGGGGACTGCTCATCATCTCCCAGCTGGTCTGCTGCTTCCGATATAATCACGCCGGTTTATTGCAGTGTTTCTCGAAGTGTGTACCTAAGTCACTGAATGAATCGGCAGATGTTAGCCTATGATAAAAGAAAAGGTTTCGTGGCCAGAGCCTTTCGGTGCTATGTTTGATACTGCTAAGGCAGACCAGACTCTAAAAGCCTTTTCTACCCTGAGGTTTCTGGACACTGTCCGCAGCAAGGTGTGGCACACCGAACCTTTTAGGTCACTTGGGATCTGTGTTCTACAGAATATAGGTTGGGAAACTGGTTTCGTCTAAACCCTTCATTTGAGATACCAAGATACGAGACGGTGAAGTCTTAATGTCAAAGATAAAAATCACAATGCTTACAGGAAACTATCCAGAAGGTGGGCAGAAGCCCTGACTAAAGACTCAAAACACCCGCCCCCAACTCCTGGGTTCTGCTTAGTCCCAGAGTGGCACCATCTGCTGGCATCTCTACCACTAGCACATCCGTAGAGAGGTCAGCTGACAGCCTGAGGTCCATAGTTACTAAACTAATTGAAACCAACATATAAAGAAGCATGTTTACCCAAAATTTCAACAGTTAAAAAAACAAAACAACAAACAAACAAAAAACCAAAAACCCTCAACTGTCTTATAGAGGCTGACATTGTCTATCTCCCTGAATCACCCTTTACCTTACATGCTGAAGCAGGGTCTCCCACTCGACCACAGGGCTCACTCACGGGCTTGACTAGCTATCAGCTTTCCCTGAAGATCAAGTTTCTACTTTCTGGTCACTGTGTTCTAGGCAAGCCACGGCACCCGCTTGACACTTGCATGAGTGTTGGGGGCTAAGTTCCAGTCCTCAGGATTAGGGGGAGCCATCTCCAAGCACCTAACCTGGACTCTTCAACGAGCATTTTGTATGCGGTTTTGGAAATAAGACTAATGTCACTTAATTAAGGTATTTCTGCTTTTTTTTCTCCTTTCCTGTTATTGTGCCTTTTGGATGAATTATAAGTTATGTCAGAGGGTCCCATCATACCCGGGTTAATTTCCTACACTGGCATTTAAAATGCTGTAAAATCACCTGCCTAATGAAGTGTTATTAGAGATGAATTATTTAAATCTCTTGAGATTCACATTGTATCTTAAATGATGAAGATGGGGTCTAGCCTATAATGAGCTCACAAAGATAAAAATGTTTGTATTAATTAGAAATTATAATCTTTTGATTGGGTTTTATTAACCAATTTAAATTATGGTACTAATACACAGCAATACTAATAGTACACTACCTTATCAAAAAAAAAATCACCGTGATGTGTTTTTGGTGGAGGACCATGAATTCTAATTAATGCCTAAAAACCCAGACATTTGGACACTTCATTTCAGACACTTACCCTACAATGTAAAGTTTCTTTTTCTTTTTTTCTTTTTTTTTTTTTTTTGGTTTTTCGAGACAGGGTTTCTCTGTATAGCCCTGGCTGTCCTGGAACTCACTCTGTAAGCCAGGCTGGCCTCGAACTCAGAAATCTGCCTGCCTCTGCCTCCCAAGTGCTGGGATTAAAGACATGCGCCACCACCGCCCGGCTTAATGTAGAGTTTCTATATGTACTAGTACAATAGGTTCATTTTTATATTTGACATTGAAACACACAAATTCACAAAAGTATGAGTCTGTACATAGGTCCTATCTTTCCAGCCACTACTGTTGTATTCTTTGTATTTTCTTTTCTGACATTTAAAAATTATATTTTTCTGTTTGTTGTCTATGTATGTGGGTGTGCCTGTGCGTGCTCGTGCACGTGCACGGAGCTCAGAAGATAAGCTCCCCGGTCGGTCCGCAGGTGCCCTCCACATTCTGTTTCAGGCAGGGTTTCTCGTTGGCCTGGAACTTTGCCATGCAGGCTAGGCTGGCTGGACAGTGAGTACCAGAGATCTGCCTGCCTCTGCCTCCCACAGCTCCATGTCTAGGAACATAAATGTGCACCACGGTGCCCAGACTTCTATGTGGGTTCTACAGATCAAAGGTGGTCCTCACACCTGTGAGGCAAGTGCTTTGCTCACTGAACCGTCTCACTAGCCTGGAGTCCTCTGTGTTCGCCCATTTATTAACACGTGTCTTAAATGTCTTGGTTATGAGAACTTAGTCATTCACTTTATTTATTCGTTCACTTATGAAATAGGGCCTCACTTAGTCCAGGCTAACCTCAAACTCCCTATGTAGCTGAGGATAGCCTTGAGCCCCTGACTGCCCTGTCTCCACCTCCCAAGTAGTAGGATTACAAACATAATCCCAGTTCACGCGGTGCTGGGAATTGAACCCCAATTCACACGGTGCTGGGAATTGAACTAATATATGGCTTTGTACATTATCAGCCAAACACTCAATCAACTGAGCTATGTTCCCGGCGGAGTCTGAGTTTTAGCGTATAGTCATCTTTTGGGGTCTGTGGGGAAATCAGTTCCTGGAACCCGTTCGGATTCCAAAAACTATGGATTCTCAAGTCTCTCATATAAAATGGCACAGAATTTTCCTATCGCTGTCTCTTGTATACATTCAGTCATCTCTAGATTACTTGTAAGTGTCCTTATATCCTATTGCTAAGGAACAACGGAGAGAAGACTGCACATGCAGTATGGGCACTGGCTTTTCCGAGCATCTTTAAATGCGGCTGTTGATTCTGCAGATGTGAAACCCATGGGCACAGCGAGACAACTAAAAGGATCTAGTAATGACATTAAAGTGTGGGGTAGGCGGCAGATCGCTTTGTCATTGGGTCCTAACACTCTGCTCCTGTTCCGGTGGGAGAAACTTGGAGGATTATGTATTTATAATTCACTGAGAACCACACAGATATGACATGGCTGCTTTCAGGCTGTTCACGGTCCACACGGATGCTCTGGGCTGCCCTGCGGCTGCTACCCCAAGGTCCGTCTCCCAGCTGAGTTCCTTAAGCTGCTTGGAGTTAAGCATTCTGAAGGCCTCTTCCAGGCAAATAAGAGTGAATGAGAAGAGGAACGGGGCCAGGTTTCCTGGACTGAACCCCACTTCACTTCAGCAAATCCCTGAGCCTTTCTCTCTGCTTTGTCAGCTGTGAAATGAGCGGACTGATTCAGCCCTGCTTCTGAGGGTGGGCGACGAGTGGCAGGTTTAATTAATGATGGTTGGGATGGGCTTTATGATGTAAAGTAGCTCATAAATGACAAGGAGTTATTTCACTCCGAGTGTTATTTCACTCCGAGTCAGCTACATTTGGAGTGCAGCCTGCTTACGGCTGCCACAGCGAAGCCTTCAAATCCCGTTCATGGGGGTGTGTTTCCCGGCCCGAAAGCAGGCTTGGTAATAGAGAGGCACAAACACGAAACCAGTGCACGTCTCACATGTCTAGTTGGCAGGCAGCACCGAGATCCACTGGGTCCAGCTAGTGGCAGGTGATAGCTGTTTTTCACAACCCAAAAGAACATTGTGCATCCACTTAGACTCCAGGCTATTCTGGAAAGTTCCTGGAGATCTAAAGCATCAAACTGGTAGATAAAGTGATCTCCAAAGATCTTCCTGGCAGTAATCTTCTGACTTGTTCCGGCGGACAGCTCACGTTGATAGTATTTTTGTCAGGGCCAATTGTGTACTGAACACATGCAACAAGGATCAGGGCTCTCTGCGATCTACCCCTGTGTCTTACAGGGATCTCGTTCAGTGGAACACGTTAGGACAGAGCTATCTGGTTTACCAGAAGTCATGCTGGTCCATCTGAGTCACACTTGGAACTGCTTGTTCCTTTGAACGTCATGGGACTGTTACCTCTCACACACAGTACGTCTAACAAGATGCATATGCAGTACTTTGTAATTTCCACACATTTATTGTATTTTGTGGCTAGGATGTTAAGTATCTTCAGAGACTCACATACTGTGTGTCGGGGCCCCAGTTCAAGATACAACTGAGAGGTGACAGGAACATGAGAGCACGTACTTCATCAATGGAACCACCCATTGAGGAGTTCATGGCCAAGTAGGCTGATAGCTGGTGGGGCCATGTTGGAGTAAGTAGGTCACTGAGTATGGCAGTTTACATGAGAAATGTCCCATGTAGGTTCCAGCACTTGAACACTTGGTCCCTAGCTGATGGCAGGGCTGGAGGAGCTACGTTACTGGAGGGGACCTTTGAGAGTTTAAAACCGCACCGTGCTTCCAGTTCACTCCCTGCTTTGTATTCGTATGAAGGTGTGAGCACTCAGTTTCCTGATCCCACTGCCATGCCTGACGTCTATGATGGCTTCCTCTGAAGCTGTAAGCCGGAGGAAACTCCTTCCGTAAGTTTGATTCTGGGTCATGGTGTTTTATCCATGCAAGAGACAAGCAAATGATACACTGCGAGTGCCCTCCAAAGTTATATCTGCTCCACAGGGCCCTTTTGACCTT
The DNA here is from genome assembly GCF_004785775.1 of Grammomys surdaster. NCBI lineage: Eukaryota > Metazoa > Chordata > Mammalia > Rodentia > Muridae > Grammomys > Grammomys surdaster. Next base: position 850,198 of record NW_021604856.1, read on the forward strand.
CTCTGATTGTTGATTGCAATGAGGAAAGCTGCCTTCTCTGTCATACTCTGCCACCACCATGGTGTTCTGTCTCGACACCAGCATAAAAGCAATGGCGCCAACGGCCATGGACTGATACCTCTGAAGTCGGGAGCCGAAATAAGCCTTTTCTCTTCTAAGGCCATTTCTCATGGGTAAAAATCTGCCTTGGACTTCCTAAGACCTTGTCTCAAAATAAAATGTATAATGAGACAGTCTGAATGAAGTACTTAGCATAGTATCTAACACAAAACAACTACATAGGAAATATTTCTTCCTGTTTCTCTCCCTCTGCCTCCCTTGCCTCCTTACCCCTCCTCACCGTCACCATCATTAAATACAGATTACAGGGAAAAGAGACTCAATTGCTTTTTGAGCCTAGAAACAGATTTAAAAACCTGGCCCATGGCTCATTTAATGCTGTCTTATAAACCTGCGACAGGAATCCATTGGGATCAGGACCTCCAGGTTTTCCGCTTCTCACCCCTAGTTTCAGATTCTATTATTTGGTTTCTCGAAGTATGATTAAGCCAGTTCTCACTTATACATAATAGCCCTGTGTTAAAAGACTCTTTGCAAATGAATTGCTTGTGTGCTGTGCGTATTCATTTTGTTGGTTGTAAAACATGCTGCCAGGCACATGTAGATTTTGTCAACTGAGTTCTTAGTGTGCCTGTCATTTAAACACTGTCTTCCTTCCATGCTTCATCTCCAGATTTGATTATTCCACATGACTACAGCCTTTTCTGTAGACATTTTAAAACATAATGTTTGTATTGATTATTTGGGAATTTAAATAATGCTCCCTGAGCACCTTTACTTCCCAGTTTCCCCAGGTCTTCCCTCTACCCCATTGTGGCCTTCTGCTCATTCCCTAAAACCCAAGATTAAAAAAAAAAAAATTCCAACTTGTCTTGTCCATATAGTCACTGAAGTGTGTGGTCAGCCCCTTAAAGAAGAATGAGTCCTTCCTCCACTGAACCCCCACCAGTAGCCATCAGTTGTGGGGAGCAAAACTTCGGCATCCTTATCGCAATGTTTATAAGTTCTCTTTGATGGATTCCTGTCTAGGTTGTTACTTTTTTTAAGGGATAGGGGTTGTCCCAGAAGCCTCTGTGTCTCCCTCTCTCAGCTGTGTGTCTGCAGTCATCGATACCACTGTAGTAGAAGCTTCCTCGTCCTTTACAGTCAACAGGAGCACAGATCATGGACTTCCACATCTGGTGACAGCACAGACCACAAACATCCACCTGGCCTTTGGGATCACCACATGCCACAGGCCTCAGCATGGTCTCTGGTGGCAGTACATGCCACGGACATCGACACAGTTCCCAGAAGCAGCCCAGTCCATGGACGTCTTCATAGCTTTCAGTGGTAACTCAGGCCACAGATATCAACAGAGCTCCCAGCTGCAGCAGGACCATGGACCCAGATATGGCTCCCTCCCTCGGCATCGGCACAGACCACAGACATCAACATGACCTCCAGCACCAGCGTATTTCATGGACCTCAGCATGGTCTGTGGTAGCAGCACAGACCACAGACATCAACAAGGCCCTCTGTCCCAGCATGGGCCAAGACATTGTCATAGTCCTCTGTGGCAGTACAGGCTACTACCATCAACATTGCCTCTGGGGCAACTTGGATCATTGACACCAACATAGTTCCAGGTGGCAGCACAGACCATGAACATCTACAAGGCATTCAGTGATAACACAGACCACAGGTATCGACATCCCAACATGATTCCCAGCAGGCAGCATGGACCACAGACATCAATACGGCCTCATGTTATAGATGTTTTTTCCTGAGATTATGGAGAAAATGTTTTCTATAAGAAACTATAACCAATGGGCATGGTGGTACAAGTCTTTAACCCCAGCACTTGGAGAAAGAGCTGATGGATCTCTTATGAGTTTGAGGCTAGCCTCATCTACATAGTAAGTTTCAAGTTAGCCAAAGCTTCACAGTGAGACAATGACTTATAATCAACAAACAAACAAACAAACTATATTGAGTTAACATCCTATGTTTCATGGAGAAGACAGAGCAGCAATGGACATCCTGGAAAGGACTTCTGCGCCACAGGAAGCAGGAACAATGCTTAGGAAGGAGTAGTACCTTGTGGGGTTCCTTTTGGCCTTTGTGTCCTTTCTCCAGGCCCCTCTACAGGAGCTACTATCACCTCAAGTATCTCTGCTGCCCTGGCCACAGATAGTTGGGGCAGACACTTGAGAACCACACTGAGACAATGATTCTCTCTCTACCACATTTGGAATTGGGACAGAGAACTCTGGTCAGTCACAGTTGGCCTCAGAAGTAGAACAGCAATATAAAAGGCAGGTGAGGCCTTATTCAGCGTGTCCACAGGGAAGCGAGGGCAAGTGGGCTATGGAAAGAAGAGACCAAAAAAAGTATCGGGGAGAAGAGATGAGAAACTAGGTTGCCCTGAGAGGGAAAAGAGGCAGCCAGAGGATAGCCATCTCCAATCCCAGTGGCCTCTCAGGATTTTGTTCCTGCTCCCCTGGGGCTTGGTCCTGGCACATGACCAGTGCTCAGCTCAGACAAGTGTGAGAGGTCTCTTTTACTTGAAACTCAGCAAGCCAGAGCTAAGCCAGTAGGTGGCCAAGGAGAGAAGCCAAGCCAGGGATTTTCTGTTTGATGCCCACCCTGATGTTTGCATCACGCTGGCCCGTTAGTGGCAGGCACATAGGTAATTTCTGCTGCTAAGATTAGAGGTAAAAAATTTACGCTTATCCTCGAATGATACTCTCTCTTCATCTAGTCATTTTCTGGTATATTTTCTTGTGAAGTAGGGAGTGGGTGGGCTTATGATGCTATACTCAGAGTTTTGTCTAGCCTGAAATTTTTCTATAGGTCGATCTGTAACTCCAACTGACACTGATCATGTATTTTTCAGAAACAAACAAACACCAGCCAACAGGATTATCCAAGTCCTATCCAGCTTCTCCAACAATTGATCAGGTCCAAGTTTCAGGGGACTCTTACTCTGACATGTAGATATGGTCCTGCCCCATATTCAAAGGCAAGTCCTGTGTCTAGCTAAAGGCTCTGAGGAACCATATTACAGTAGTTCAGGGGGACACAGGCTACCTTGCGAGTTGACCTGCTTCAATAAAAATGTGGGTTTTGACTTCTTGGCTTCTGCTTTCATGAAGAGAGTGAGACCTAGTTCCCAGTCATAGAGCCTGATTCACTGATGCTCAGGCCTCCATCCCCTGCCTGTGCAGCCCAACCAGGCTCCTGTACCCTTTGAAACAAGTACTCTAGGGCTGGAGGGGTGGCCTCATCAGTTAAGGGGCACTTGCTGCTCTTGCAGAGAACCAGGGTCTGGTTCCCAACACCCATGTCAGGTGGCTCACAACTATCTGCAATTCCTGCTCCAGGGAATCTGGCCTCTTCTGGCCTTCAATAGTTCAGTATCAGCATGATAGGACTGACTACTAACACAACAGAAATGAGCAAAACTATAGAGCAGCACTCACATGCCAAAGATTCATTTACCAAATGCCATTGCTTGAGATTATACATTATACAAAGCCTGCTCAGCGGGCTTCATTCATAACAAAGGGCCTCTACTGGATGCTGGAACAAGACCTCTTCATAATTTGACATGTTAAGACCCCATGCTTCATATAGAGACATTTTTGTGTAGGAGGAATTTGGAATTTAAAGTCATTATAATTCGGTTAACTAGTTTCAGATTAATGCAATATTTAGGAGAAAATACGGAGGGTAAATTAAACCCATGATCAATTGCCTGATACACTATATACTTTCTTTAGGAAAATCGACGGTACTCATTGACTGTGTCTGAAGGAAATTGTTTGTAAAGCTATGTATGGAGTCATTATCACAGACCGGGCAGACAGAGGGCTCCAGAAACAAAGATGGCCTACTTCTCTCTTGGCCAGCACATGTAGGACAAGTAGCTCCTTGCGCCACCTACTGGAACTTGAAAGAACAGTCTCTTTTGATGAAATGTAATGGCCTCCACTGCGTTCTTTGTACAGACGGAAAATATTCACATTACTTAAGGTGGAGCAAATGTAAAGGCATTGGATTTTAAAGTTCTTATGAGAGAGCTTATCAGCAATATAAGATGTAGAGGCCTACGTCTCTTCTTCCCTCTTTGGCACTGGGATTGTGCTTCAGGCACACTAGACAAGCACTGGCACAAGGTATAAACCCAATCCAGAAATAGAACAAAAATTTAGTTATGAGATAGGGCCTCTGATCACTCAGGCTGGCCTTGAATTCACTCTGTGTCCCATGCAACCTTGAATTTACAATTCTGATGCTCTAGCCTCCCAAGTTGCTGAAAGTATAAACCTGTACCACCAGGAGGCCCAGCTCAAGCTGATGTCTTAATTTTATTTGTTATTAGTGTTGCTGTATGTATGTATGTATGTATGTATGCATGTATGTATGCACGCATGCATGCATGTATGTATGTATGTATGTATATGTATGTATATATTTGTGTATGTGTCTGTGTGTGCGTGCACGAATGCATGCTTACCATAGCACGCAGGTGGAAGTCAGGACAACTTTGGGGAGTTTTTCCTCTCGTACCTTCCAGGCAATAAACTCATGTTGTCAGGTGTCCATCACGAGTGCTTTTACCTGCTGAGCCGTCTTATCAGTTCCCCCATTAGTTTTTTTAATTGTTGACAAACTTCTGGGGTGGTAGCACACGCCTTTAAGCCCTGCTCTCAGAAGGCAGAAGCAGATGGATCTTTGTGAGTTCTAGACCAGCCTCGTCTACATAGTGAGTTTTAGGACTTCCAGGGTTATGTAGAGACTCTGTCTCAAAAAACAAAAATGTCAACAAGCATAACCAATTGTAGTTGGCATTTATTAAGCACTTATACTATGCACTCTTTCATTTGATAAAACACTTTATGAAATGATTTTCATTTTAGGGGATCAGGTGCTAGTGGGTAAAGTTTTGTCACTTAGGCATGAGGACCTGTGATCTCCAGCACCCACATAAAAAGCTAGGCATGGTGTGCAGGCTTGTAACCCCAGAACTGGAGAGACAGGAGGATCCTCGGAGCTCTGCAGCCAGGCAGCCCAACCGACCCAGTAAAGACACTGTCTCAACCAATTAGATGGACAGCTCCTGAGGAACTTTGATCTCTGGCTTGTACACATATGCACACATATGAGCATATACATATGTGCACCCACACATATATGCATACCTGTACACACACACACTTCATTTTATAGTCAAGAAAACAGCTTGAGAGGTAAGTGGCTTTCATGTAAGTCTCCATGCTCCCAGGAGAGAAGTTTACATTGTTTGGCCTCTGTATGTTACAGACATTCCATTAATAGTGGAGTTTTTCCACTGTACATAATGAAAACACCGTTCATTCCTCTTAACACTTTGAGCCCTTTAACCTTTTGATCGGCTTTTAGCTAAGGGAAAACCAGAAAGAATTCCATTATGTAACATCCTCCTGAACATTTTAAGCAAAGACAAGAAGCGCCTCAGGCCTGTCACACTCTGGGATTCCAGGGACAGGGTTGATGTTGTTAACTGACTAGATTAAGACAGGGCAAGGACTGAGGAAATGCACTGTGGGGGGAGGGGGAGATGCACTGGGGGACTGCCCATAGAGGACTGCCGTTGACTGGGTTGGGTTGCACCTTCCAGGAGGCTCCAGCCTGGATAAAAAGAGAAGTGAGAGCAAGGCTGTGGCCATAAGCCACTTTCCTTCTGAATGGGCATGGCCATGCTGCCGTCATTGTCTGACACACTCTGGACTCTTCAGCCTTTTAAGTTAGACTTAACACCTGGGACTCTCCAGGGAACTTCCAGACTTTCGTTTTCCAGATTGTGACTGTAAAGGCAGCGAGCTTCCTGAACTGGGATGCCACTGGATTCTCAGCTTCTCTAGCGTGAAAACAGCCATTGTTGGACTATCCAGCCACTCCCCATCCCCCCCTCTCCCCCTCCCCTCCCTCACCCCTCATTTTCCTCCTCTTCCTTCCACTTCCCTTCTCACCTTTTCTCCTCCTCTTCTCCTTCTTCCTCCACCTCTCTCTCTTAGCTCTATCTTTTTAGAGAACCCTAATGTTTAAAACCTCTTTGAGGGGTTTTTCAAGATAGGGTTTCTTTGTGTAGCTCTGACTATCCTGGAACTTGCTCTGTAGACCAGGCTATTCTTGAACTCAAGATCCACCTACCCCTGCCTTCTGAATTCTGGGATTAAGGCAAGGTGCCACCACTGTTGAGATTCAGACCTGGGACAAACAGCTGAGGTGCATAACAGCTGAAGTGCATAGTTAACGTATCAAAATGGATCTGGCCTTCAGGTTCTCCCAACATTCCTCAGTCCCTACCTGGCATACTCTGTGCTCTGTACTCTGAATTTTCCAGTCCAGGCTCTTTCCTATATAATCCAGACATTTTGGTCTCCCCCTTCCCTCTCTTTTCTCCCTTCTTGTGCATTCTCTCTCTCTCTCTCTCTCTCTCTCTCTCTCTCTCT
>NW_021604856.1:856836-864948 GCF_004785775.1 Grammomys surdaster
ATATATATGTATATATATATATATAGCCCTACCCTCTATCCCTATGACAACTTTCCTGGTCTAATTCCTTGGCACTGGTGGAGAAATAACCTAACAATCACCACCTGGCAGAAAACCCTAATTCTTTTTCTCACCTCACAATATGAAATTAAACACATTTTAAAAAAAAAACCTTATTTATCATGTGTGCCAACACTGCATGCATATTTATTAAAGTCAGAGAAGGTTCTTTATACGTTGTTTAGTTGTAAAAAGTAAGGGAAGGGGAAGAAAACAAGGAAAGTTAAGTTCCCAGGGCTTCCTTCCTCAGCTGTGATTTCTGTAAGACATTACCATAAATATGGCGGTTTAAAACACTACAAATGTATAATGGTAAAGTTTTGTGTTTTGAAAGTTTGATCTAGCTGGGCAGTGGTGGCGCATGCCTTTAATCCCAGCACTTGGGAGGCAGAGGCAGGCGGATTTCTGAGTTCGAGGCCAGCCTGGTCTACAGAGTGAGTTCCAGGACAGCCAGGGCTATACAGAGAAACCCTGTCTCGAAAAACCAAACCAAACAAAACGAAAGAAAGAAAGAAAAAGAAAAAAGAAAAAAGAAAGAAAAAAAGGGGAAACTTTGATCTAGATCTCACTGAGCTGAACCTGAGGAGTTTGGGGAGCAGTTCTTTCTGGAGGTTCACTCCCTTGGTTTGCTGAATGGACCGACTTCCCACATTCCTCGACTCACTGTCTCCTTCTTCCGTCTTCAAAGTCAGTAGCAATATCTGGTGTGTGGTGTTGGCACACACGTGCATCCCAGCACACTGGAGGCTAAGGCAATGGGAACAGGCGTTTGAGGCTCTCTGAGGATATATAGCAAGACCTTATCTCCAAAAATCAAAATCAAAACAACCATTGCCAACCACCCCCGACCACCCCCATCCCCTTCCTCCCCCCACCCCCTAAGCCATTGCATTAGGTACTTTTCTACCATTGTGAAGAAACTTCATGACCAAGGCAACTTCTAGATGGAAAGGTTTATTTAGGTTTATGGCTCCAGAACAGTAAGAGTCCATCACCACCATAATGTGGACGATGGTACCAGGCAGGCAACTGGAGCAGCGAGCCGAGAGCCACATCTTAAACGGCAAGCTCGTGGCAGAGAGCAGCCAGGGAATATAACTCTTTTAGTGCCTCAAAGCTGGTTTCCAGTGACACATTTTCTTCAAGCAGGTTACACCTCCTAAACCTACCCAAACAGCGCTAACTAGGAATCAAGTGTTCAAATGTCAAGAGACTAAGGGAGGGAATCTCATTCAGACTGAAGCCTTAACTATACTTGTCATCACAGACCACACACATTAAGACACTGGAACTTTTAGGGCCATTATTTTGCCCATACACCCATAATAATTTACATAATTACTATATCACCATATTTGGTATTGATTTAGAATTTATTCATTTGTCTTTATTTTGTGGTGTTCCAGAGATGGTCTCATGTGCCTGAGGATGATCTTGGACTTCTGATCTCCCTCCCTACACCCCAAACGCTGGATTAGAAGTGTGCTCCATCACCCCTAGTTTTATCCAGTGCTGGAAATCAACCCAGGGTTTCTTACTAGACAAGTATTCCTCCATGAGGGCGTTCGGTATTTTAATTTTCTTCTACTTTATGCAAATTGAGTATTATACATGATTTTTTTTTTCCAAAGAGAAATAAAAGGTGATTAGAGGTATTGGTAGGACAGTTTTAGGATGAATCTTATAAATGGTGTGTGTGTTTAAGCCAGGGGTCAACATCAGGTTTCTTTCTTAGGTGCCATCTACCATGTTTTTTGAAACAGAGACTCTTGGCATATCGAATACAACAGCAAATGGGGTTTGTTTAAAAACTATTTCAGAGCAAAGCAAACCAGAGACAAAGCCTATCTTGTACAGAACTTCAAGTCTCACTCCTTAGAAGGCACAGTCACAAGACCAGGAGTCTGTTTCACAATCCTTCAGTGGGATCTTTCTAGTTAAAAATGTTTATTTAGTGGTGTTAGGGATTTAACCTAAGGCTTCATGAATGCCAGGCAAGCACGCTATTAACTGAGCTACACCTCCAGCCCCAATATCGGATTTTTGTTTGTTTGTTTGTTTGTTTTTTTGTTTTTTTGTTTTTCGAGACAGGGTTTCTCTGTATAGCTCTGGCTGTCCTGGAACTCACTCTGTAGACCAGGCTAGCCTCGAACTCTCGAACTCAGAAATCCGCCTGCCTCTGCCTCCCAAGTGCTGGGATTAAAGGCGTGCGCCACCACCGCCCGGCACAATATCGGATTTTTACATTTACATTTTTAAATTATGAGTGTATCTCTGCGTGTGTGCGCACATGGGTGTGCAGTGCCAGAGAGATCAGAAATGACCTGCAGCTCTCCCTGGAGTGGAGTTTGAAGCAGTTCCGAACAGCCTGGCTCGATTCTGAAAACCAAAGCCAGGTCCTCTGCGGGAGCAGGACACACTCTTAACCAACACACACTCTTAAGCGCTGAGCCAGCACCCTCCCAGGCCCGCCCATCATGTTTTTAATACAGTGAAGAACAAAGATTATTGATCCGTGTGTCCCCCTATCCCCTGCCCCGCATAATGAACAGGGGGAGGCCAGATTGGGTGCAGCCTCGGAACTGGTTTCCCTCTAAAGCCTAATACCCAGGCCTCCCAAGCCCGGCCTGGGCCCAGGGCTGAGTCGGAGCTTAACGCAGAAGCCGTTTATAGATGTTCCTCAGTGGACTTGGACCGGCGTTCAGGGCGGGAGCCGTACCACCGAGACGGGAGCCCAGAGCGGTCGCCCCCGCCCCCATTCCCCTCCACTCCGCCCCGCCGCCTCTATCCCGGAAGTCGCTGCCGGGCGCTGGAAAGCGAGCAGCTCGTCTTAGAGATCTGGAGCGGCCGCGCTTGCGGAGCTGTCACCATGCCTGTGAGTTTTTGACTTTGGGTTCGGGCTTGCTTTCCTTCAGGCTTTCTGTTAAGTCTGGCGCCTCGGTAGGCGGCTAAACCGGCGGCGTCTTTTGCCTCTCACCGCAGATCGCGGCGCGGGTCGGGGCGTGGCGGGCTTGTTGAGACTTGCCCGGGCGGCGAGGCGCTGCGTGGCGAGCCCTGCCTGGGCTCGCGTGAGCGGCCAGCCCGTGGGGCGCAGCTCCTAGCCCACTGGGGGCTTCAGGTTTCTGCTCGCTAACGGTCCTCGCAGCTGCTGACACGATCATTCACCCCGGGCGAGCATGCGGCTGCCCCGTGCCGGCCATTCGATGGCTGAGGTCATCCCGGCCTTGTTCTGATCTGCTGCGGTGCTTCTTCGGGGAGGCCTGAGACAGTCTTTAGTTCTTACTTAGCTTTGATGGCTATCCAACGGAACGAAAAAGGGGGTTCTCTTTCCCATATGTTGCCCGAGCGCTGTAAAGTCCCAGGACAAGGACTGGCAAAGTATGGGTGAAAGAGGTCCTATTTTGAAAAGTTAACATCTTAAGTTCCCCCCCGCCTGCCGAGTATGCCTGTTGCTCCTGCTTTGCGTTCATCGTGTGGTTCAGTCTGCCACCCGTGTACTTTGACTCCAGCGGTAACAATATGCTTCCTTACTCAGCTGGCTAGAGATCTCTTACACCCTTCCTTGGAAGAGGAAAAGAAAAAACATAAGAAGAAACGGCTGGTTCAGAGCCCAAATTCTTACTTCATGGATGTGAAATGTCCAGGTAAAAATTTCAAATTTCCTTGTCCTAAAGGACGTTTCTAAAAAGATCCAAACTTTAATAAGTCAGGATCCACTGTTGAATAGAAATGACATCACAGAGTTGTCACAAGGGTAATTTTAAAGAAACATACTCAAACCTTAGCAGAAACATATGGAAGCCAGGTAAAGATTCGTCGACCTCAGTCTTTACGCTGATCATTAAGATGATGAGTTTTCTTTTTCACAATGCAATAAAAGTATGTTAATTCTTCAGTCTCAAACTGCTGTCTGATGCGTTTAGTACTTAAAATGTGGAAATGGTGAAACAATTTAAGAGTAAACACTAAACTCTGAAGATATGAAAAAGATGACATGTCTGTCACATGCTGAAATGTTAACATTTCAGGATACTAAATTTAATGTTTCACCTTTAAAAAAAAACTTCAGTGGCTTCTAGCATAATTGTTTACAGAATTTACAGGGAATGTGTTAAAACATCACTAATTATATAAGCAACATGCAGGTTACATGTTAACAAGAAAAATGATGAGCTGATACTGTGTTTTCATCTGCTTTTCAAGTTTTTAACGTATGGTTCCCCCTCTGCTTGATAGGTTGCTACAAGATTACTACAGTTTTCAGCCATGCTCAGACAGTGGTTCTTTGTGTGGGTTGTTCAACTGTGTTGTGCCAGCCCACAGGAGGAAAAGCCAGGCTCACAGAAGGTATGGCATTTTTTAACCCAGTAGTGAGATTTTTTTGGGGGGATGGGACTCTTTAAAGAGTCTCCAGTTCCGACTAGGGAGATGGTTCCAAGGTTAAGAGCACTGGCTCCTCTTTGAAAGGACTTGCTTTCGATTCCCTGTACCCACATGGCAGCTCATAGCTATCTCTAATTCTGGTTCTAGTGGATTCAACACCCTCACATAGACATACATGCAATATACATGAAATAAAAATAAATTTAAAAACAATAAATTTTTAAAAAATATATTAATAATAAAAAGAATCTTTAGTTCAAATGGCTAAGTTTATGCTTGTGATACTGCCATTATTTTTTCTAACTTTAGAATACTTAAAAATCTTATTATTCACCTGCATGCTTAACTTGGAATAGAGTAAAAATAAGTCAGAATGGAAGCAATTATAGCTGCCTACACAACACAGGTTTTGTTTTTTTTTTGTTTTTTTTGTTTTTTTAAACCATGAGATTTTTTTTTTTAAAAATATTTTGTTTCTTACATATTTGGTATTTGGTGCATGAAAGGCTTTTTACCTCATTGACAGTTAAGGAGCAAATACCTCAGTTGTACCAATTAAAATGCTCCACATTTTATTTTACGGATAACTATAAAAATAATTAATGCTTAATTTAAAAATCAAATTAACATTTTAACATTCTTAATTTTAAAATATAATTAACATTATAACTTCAAAAAATTGTGTCTGTAGCTTCTCATAATACATTCATATTTATAACCCCATAATCCTGGAAATTTGTTTATGTTTTGGAGAGTTGTGAATTCTATGTTTTCATGTTTTCACTGGAAGAGTTACAAGTGGATTAGCAATAAATCCAAGATCAATTTGGTGTAAGTAGGTAAGATCAGAGTCCAAAGTCAACGTAAGACGTGTAAGAGTTGAGGGTGTGGTGGCACAGGCCTTTAATCCCAATATTCAAGGTAGAGGCAGGTAGATCTCTGAATTCAAAGCCAGCCTGGTCTATGTAGTGAATTTCAGGACAGCCAGGGCTCCACAGAACTTAGTTTCACGCCACGCCGTTGGAAACTTGAGTGCATGTGCTAACAGATAGTCTCCACGGCAGAGTTGTAACATCCGAGAACTCTAGCCAAAGTTACTTTTTTGGGAGACTGAGGAGGAAAGGGACCGAGGAATAAGAGTCTTCAGAACAGTTTGAACTATTGAGTTTGGTTTGTGGTCTTAGATTCCATGGTATAATTTGAAAACAAGTGAGTATTGTGTTCGTGTCAGAATGAGCCCATATGACAGTTCTTATAACAAATTTATATTAGTCATAGTACTCAGAAACTTGTTTTCTATTTAAAATTAACATTCCTTCATCTAATCAAGTGTCTCTCTCTCTTTTTTTTTTTTGAAACAGGGTTTCTCTGTGTAGCCCAGGCTGTCCTGGAACTCACTCTGTATCTGTAGACCAGGCTGGCCTTGAACTCAGAAAATCTGCCTGCCTCTGCCTCCCAAGTGCTGGTGCCACCACTGCCCAGCTCACATTCCTACATCTAATCTAAGATTTCTAAAACTTTTTATTCAAAAAGTACTTTTTGCCACTAAAATCCCACCAAAGAGTAAGATGTTTAATTAATACACTCGTCTGATTCCTTTGCAGGCTGTTCATTTAGAAGAAAGCAACACTGATCATCTATACAAGTTCCTGAATTTGTGTTTTTCACAGAAAGCCTTATCAACTTCAGTTACTCTACCAAGACAATGTAATTATTGTTTGATTTTATAAAGTCTACAACAATGATCTCCTATTTTGGTGTCAGTTTTTCAATAAAGTTTTAATTATGGACAAGTTTGCCCCTCTGTGCCTCTCTCTCTCCCCCCCCCCCCAGAATTATTTATTTTGTATATATGAGTATACTGCAGCTGTCTTTAGACACACCAGAAGAGGGCATCAGACCCCATTACGATGGTTGTGAGCCACCATGAGGTTGCTGGGAATTGAACTCAGGTCCTCACTGAGCCATCTCTCCAGCCCCTCTTTTTAAGAGTACACATGGGTATACTATACATTTACCTGTACTGTGTATGTGTCCTAAGTTAAAACATTTAAAAGTGTATTTTGACTAGTTTGTGCCTCATTTCAAGATTGTGCACACCCTAAATATTTGACTTCAAGACCATTCTAATCTCATTGAATATGCTTAAATGTATCTCAGGATATTACAGCTCCATGACTGCATGCATAGTCAGAGCTCTGTCCAGCCATGATGTTGCTATTTTGACCCATGCTTATGTTTTTTGACCTTTGCTTCAGAATGGCAAATGCTCCCTGGCTCATTTTCTATAGCAGATCCTGTTTTCTTGTGTACAAAACTTTATTAGAAAGAAAGGCATTAGGGCTAGGGCTGTTTCTTAGTGATAGAGCACTTGCCCAGTACACTGAAAGCCCTAGTTTAATCCACAGTACTTCAAGAAAGGAAAAAAAAAAGCCCTGAAGATTTGGTTTGAACGCCTACTTTCAAATACTTCTTAGGGGGGTGTATTTCTGGTCCTGATTGTCTTTTTGAGGCAGGGTTTCTCTGTAACATCCTTTTCTGTCCTAGAACTCACTTTATAGACCAAGCTGGCCTAAAACTCAACAGTGATCCATCTGCCTCCTAGTCCCGCCATGCCCAACACAGTCAAGTTTTCTAATGAAACTGATTGTTTTTGTAGCTGTGTTAGACCAGGCCCTTGAACATTTTAGGCATGTTAGCTCTGTCACTGAGCTGTGTACTTCCAGGCCATTTGTTTTTGTTTTCAAGACAGGGGTTCTCTATGTAGCCCTGGCTATCCTAGAACTCATTCTGTAGACTGGGCAGGCCTTCAACTCAGATCTGCCTACTTCTGCTTCTCAGTGCTGGGATTAAAGGCATGTGCCACCACCACCTGGCCCAGGCCCATTTTATATTCTCATGTGACTTGTTTTACTAAACTGAACTAATAAAGTTGTATCCTACAAAGTGTGATTTTTTTTTTAAATTTTAAATGTTTAGAATATATATGTATATAGAAATACTGTGAGAATATGTATATATAGTGTAAGAAGACAGGATAATAGTCAAAATAGCTAGGATTGAATCAAGCTCTAGTAATTTTGGTTTGTAACAAGGACGATAAGGGAAATTGTACGTTTGGAGATTAAATGATACCGAGTGCTTAGCATGATGTCTTTACAAAAGCAGTGCTCTGCTAATAGTTGTGGGCTTTCGTTTTTAACTTTTTTAAAAAAAGGAATTGTTTCTATTCAAAATAAAGTTTTAAAATTATATTTTCAAGCCGGGCAGTGGTGGCGCACGCCTTTAATCCCAGCACTTGGGAGGTAGAGGCAGGTGGATTTCTGAGTTTGAGGCCAGCCTGGTCTACAGAGTGAGTTCCAGGACAGCCCGGGCTACACAGAAAAACCCTGTCTCAAAAAAACAAAAATAAAATATTTTCCTGCAACTGTTCTTACTGGCAAACAAAGGCACAGTTGTGTTGACCGCTTGCTGTAAAACAAGCCACCCCCAAGTTCTAACAGCTTAAGATAGTGATGATTTATTTTTTTCTCATGATTATGTAAGTTGGCTGGTCTCATCAAGTTTCCCTTACGCAGCATTAACCGGAGGTGAGGCTCATCTGGGTGCAGCATGGTTTTAGTCACGCCTCACAACTGATGCTAGGGGTGTCTAGGACAGCTTGGTTCT
>NW_021604856.1:864958-872631 GCF_004785775.1 Grammomys surdaster
TCACGCCTCACAACTGATGCTAGGGGTGTCTAGGACAGCTTGGTTCTTCCGTAAGCTTGCAGTGTCCTCAGTGAGTGATGGCAAGGAGGAAGGTCCCTTAAAAGCTTAAGAGCAGGACTGCAAACAGTATTTCTGCCACATTCACGTGAGGAGAAGGTCAAAATCAACCCAGCTTATGGAGGGTAGAGAAACTGCTCTCCCTGTGACGAAGAGGGCAGGAAATGACACCAGAAGTTACTGTGTGACAGAACAGGAGGAAATTGCACCTATTAAACAATGTGGTAAGAGACTTCTAGATTCCATCGGTTACTTATTCCTATTCTGTAAGCAAGTCCATAATCAATTTTGGGGGGATTGGGGAAGAGGTTGTTTTTTTGAGGCAGGGTCTCTATGTAGTCCTGGCTGTCCTGGAACTCACTAAGTAGACCACAGGCAGAATGCAAACTCAAAGATCTGCCACTATCTGCCTCCCTTAAAGGCATGTGCCTCCAAGCCTGGTCATTCTTACTTTTTCTATTTCCTGGTCTGAGTAATCAGATTGTATGTGGGAAATTTAGAGGAAATCCAAAAGATCAAAGGACACATAAAAACATGTCTAATTTCATAAGTATTAGGTAAACACAAGAACAATCGCACCATTTTCCATCTAGTGTGTAGTCAAGAACTCAGATGCCAAAAAAATAAAGTTGCCATATAAGGCTTGTGTAAAACTGTCTCTATTCTTTTTGTTTGTTTTTGTTTTTCGAGACAGGGTTTCTCTGTACAGCCCTGGCTGTCCTGGAACTCACTCTATAGATCAGGCTGGCCTCGAACTCAGAAATCTGCCTGCCTCTGCCTCCTAAGTGCTGGGATTAAAGGCATGTGCCACCACTGCCCAGCAAAACTGTCTATATTCAAGTGGTTTCTTTTTGATATAAATACAGATGTCATATGTTCAACCCACAAAACACTGAGGTGGTAGTGCATGCCTTTAACCCCAGCAGAGGCAAAGGCAGATGGATCTCTGAGTTTGAGGACAGCCTGGTCTACACAGAAAAACCCTGTCTTAAAATAAATGAAAAAAAAAAAAACAACAAAGTACAAAACATATAGTGCAAAATAATGTGTAATATAATTTGATAGTTGACATCAGCAGTTACAATTTATATAAACTTGACCAGATTATAATCACTCATAATGTACAATTGAGTTCTGAGGAAGGTAGAAAGCATATCTGTATAGATGTGATAGCAATAGTATGCATTATATAGGTGAAGTGTCAGGCAAGGAAATGAGAGGCTACACTCCAATCCTGATAGTCCCTGCAAGGGAAAGCAGTGGGGCTTTCAGTGTTAGTCAAAGGGCTTCAGTTTTCTCTCCGCTATCATGCTTAGGTGAAGAAAATTTGACACGTTAATATTTAAAATTTTCGGCACTGGAAATATGGGTATTTGTTATAAATCTTTTGTGCCTGTTTTTTACGTTCACAAAGGATTAATTTAATACAAAGACATTTAAATAAATCATTTGTAACCAGTTTAACAAAAATAAGACAAAACTCTATCTTTTCCTGAATAAGGGTCAGTCACTGGAGACTTAAGATATGAAACTTTTTCAATTCTGCTGCTAAATGAATTGTGTGAGACATGAGTGGGGGTCAGAGGTCACATCGGTGTCTTCTGCTTCTATTTTCCACCTTATCTTTTAAGACAAGGTCACCCACTGACCCCAGTACTCTGAGTGGTGAGATTAGCAGGCCAGCAGTCTTCAGGCATCTGCCTATGTCCTTTTCCTTAGCATGGGGGTTACAGCAGAGGACTACACTTACCTTTGCTATGCCAGAAAGAGATGGACATGTTTAAAAGAACTTCGCTGTAGCGGGATATTGCCTCCCCCACACACCCCCATGCCCGCTACATTTGCAATAAAGCTCAGTGATTGGGCAGTATGAAAAGTAGGTGGAGTGAGGAGTTGGGAGGAGAGAAGGAGAGGAGGGGGAGGAGAAAGGAGAGAGGGAGCAGCTAAGGAGAACCACAGATGGGTCAAAAGCTGTCCTGGGTAGCAACTTCTATCAAAAGGTTAGATATTGGGTAACAACTCTAATTGTGTGGGTATCTTGTTAATTGAGCATTTTTAAATATATAAATCCTTTAGATAACCATTAAGCTTTAAGAGTCTTCTTTCTACCAGGTACCGCGAGGATGGTGGGTATTATCAGGGGCTCAGCTAAGCTTTGCGGGGTCAGTGGTGAATTGACAGAGCCAGCCGCCACGCTAGCATCTCATGGGTGCCAGGGCAAGTGTTTCTAGGTAGCTGGAGCCAGGGTCGAGAGCCAGAGCAGCAGGAACATGGCAGCTGCCCGGGAACAAGCCGGACCGAGCACTGAATTCTAAATATCTCCTGTTTCACTTTGCTGTCTATAATTCACTATAGACTATAACAGTATCTATAACCCAGACACTGATTTACTATTATAAAGAAGAAAGTGAAGAGATAGACTTAGGTTTGAGAAGTACAAAAAATTCTTTCAGCTGGGCAGTGGTGGTGCACGCCTTTAATCCCAGCACTTGGGAGGTAGAGGCAGGTGGATTTCTGAGTTCCAGGCCAGCCTGGTCTACAGAGTGAGTTCCAGGACAGCCAGGGCTACACAGAGAAACCCTGACTCGAAAAACAAACAAACAAACAAACAAATTCTTTCATAAAGTACATAAAAACTTTGACATCTTTCTGTTTTCCTGTCTCCACTGGCACACAGGTAATCTCCAGCATATAACATTTGTGATTGTTACAACAAAGTATCCCAAAGTCAACACTACAGTAAGCCATCTGTGGTGGTTACATCCATGATGACCCTAAACATTCTCAGTATCCATTCCTGTGTATAGTTCACTCTCCTGTGTATAGGCCACTCCTACAATGGATCAGGGGTGACCTGTGGCTATTAGACCAATAGAATTCACCACATGTGATGGTACAAGACCGTTTCTCATGTACTATCCTTCCTGTTACTATACCTTCCTTACCATAATGGACGGCAACTCTGAGGCTACAAACCTTCATTTTCGTGTTGTTTCTGACGGGTATCTGGTCACAGTGGTGCACTAACACATACAGAGGATTCTGGCTAGCTTGTAATGTACAATGATACATTGTACCTGCCACGTTGTACTCCCAGTCACTCCCTTCCCCCCTTCCTCCCTTAACTTGCTCTTAAGCCCACAAAATCATGACATAGGTAGCTGCAGGCCATCCTGGAAGCTTTTCCTCCAATCCAGATGCTGTTATAGAATACTACATATACTAGTCTCTTAACTACCATATGTTGTCTGCAACCTCTTTAAGACTGTGCGCCAGATCCACCCAACTATATTTACTCTTCTGTAGCAGGATACTTATTCTGCTACATTGTATTCACAGTGGAGCTTGGTGATAGGCAGTAGAAGAGGAGGTGGAGCTGGGAGAAGAAGAGAGGAAAGGGAGGGGAGAAAAAGAGGAAGGGGAGGGGATAAAGAGAGGAAGGGGAGGAGAAGAAGGAGGCTATCAGCCACGGAAAACCATGGATGGGTTGAAAGCTGTCCTGAGTAGCAACTTCTATCAAAAGGTTAGATATTGGGTAACAACTCTAATTGTGTGGGCATCTTGTCGATTGAGCATTTCTAAATATATAAATCCTTTAGACGATCATTACGCTTTAAGAGTCTCATTTCTACCGGGTACTGAGAGGATGACAGATATTGTCTGGGGTTCAGCTGAGCTTTGTGGATGCAGCGTGGTGAAATGACAGAGCCATCCCTCACACTGGCATCTCGTGGGTGCCAGGGCCTGCACAACTAGCTAGCCAGAGCCCCGGTCAGAGGAGCAGCGGGAACATGGTGACTGCCCGGGAACAAGCTGGACAGGTCACCAGTTTCAAAATATCACCCCTACATTCTTCAATTCCAGAGCCTTCTTTTAAGCTGCAATATACATATTTATATTCATACATATGTGATTCTCATGAGTGTGTTTTAACTGTTTAAATATTAAAAGGTCAGCATTTACAGCTTCTGTTGCATGAGACATCCTCTATTACATATTTTAAAAGTACATATGTTAGCCATGTTTGGTGGCTTATGCCTATAGTCCCAGGGACTTGAAAAGTAAAGCAGGAAGATTTAAGTTCAAAGCTAGCCTATGCTACACAGCAAGACTGTAAAAAAAAAAGTAAAAATAAAACCTAGAAACCAAAAAGTGCCTTCTTTTATCTAGAATATTTTATTTCAAGAGTTAACACTTTTTTTTAAGTAGAAACAATTGTTATTTCCCTGAGTATAAAGAACTAATTGTCCAATAAAAAGGCAGTTACAAAATTAAGCAATTAGAGGTACATAATTCTCCACATTTAACTGTACTCTGTTACAAATGTACTCTTAAAGTGTTTATGTATTTTGGAACGTCAACATTTCAAAGAATGAAAGGCTCACTGTGGACCTGTGCCACCATTTAGGATTAATTAGTCGGCTCTGTCTTTATCAAATTCCAGGGCGATCTTCAAAGCAGTACTGTTGAGGCCCACAGACTGCATGTTGCATATGATAGAAACGATTATTCCTCGTGGGGGGACCTTGTTATTTACAGCCTCTGGGTCCAGTTCTTCAGGAAGGACCAGCAGGACACTGCTGGCTCCCACAGCTCCTCCGGTATGTGAGGCGTAGTGCCGCTGCTTCCTGCAGGACCCGTACGTTTGCTTCTTCTCCACGACACCCCAGGCCATAGCATATTTGCCTTCCTTATCCCAGGACATCTCTGTGTTAGGGACGGGCGTCCACATCATCACCATCGTTTCCGGCTTGAGATATCCAGGCAAGAGAGTTTCCTTTGAGTTCTTAAACTGCCCAACTTGGTAGCCGTAGAGCATTGCGTTCCCAAACTTCAGGAGGTCACCCACTGTGGACAGAAATCCACCACCAGCCCACTTATAGGAGTTATCCACGTAAGGTGTGTTGACAAGACGTTTCTTTTTATTGTACACATAAAATCTAAAATGAAGTAAGAATAGTCATTAAGAATTTAATAGTCTATTGTCATTGACTTTCCATGTGACAATGAATAGTAATGTGTACAAATGAGGTGGGGTGTGGGGACTAAACACAACTACAAACTATCTATAAACCTTCAATATAATTCAAATCATAGTGATAAATGGGCAGGTAATCTACTTAATGAACTAAAACATAGACAGAATCTTTTCCTATGGTATGGCTTTCCCACACTAAGCATATCTAACTCTTTTTTTTTTTTGCATATCTAACTCTTTATACTTGCAACAGTGCACTGATTAATATTACATATTTGCCCCATGCATGAGGTTAATACTTATACTGGGTAGATATTCCTAGTCCTTGGGCTTAGTGTTGAATCGGGTGCCACAAATGAACTTTGTAACAAGAAGTGTACACGTGAGGATCTGCAGAAACAAGCTTGATACTTGGAAGACTACGTTTCTTGGAGAAAAACAGTATACAAACGCCGTGTCTGACGATGCAGCATGGTACTTCCTAGGGACTGTAGGAAAGGTTCGGTTCAGCGAAGTTCAGTTTGAATCCCAGGTCAAGTTGAATCACTGCTGTGGTTACGTTCACAAGCAAATATTTATATAGTAATTTCTGTATGTCAGGTCATTTTAATAAACATTAATATACGAGCTCATTTGTTCTGACTGAATCATCGGAGGTCAGTGCTATTATTATAAACACTTACTTGGCTTGGGAATGGCGGCGCGGGATTTAAAACAAGTCAGTCTACCATCGTATGCTGTCTCTCCACTTTAGAACCTTACTTTGTGATCTGGGGGTTAATATTCCTTCTATGCAGAGTCCAGGTTATGTCGAGGCAACACTGCGTGGTTCTGATGGGTGCTTAAGAAATAAATGCTAGCTGGAGTTTACCTAAGTAGGTAACAACTACTGATGGATCTCTTACAGCCAGGCGCTGTTCTGACACTGGGAGAGTGTTAAGCAGGGACAAAGCCCTGAGCTCTAGGGCTCTGTATTCTCTAGAGCAGGCTCTTGTGGCCGTTAGGTAAATGCAATGAAACCACAAATCGTGGAACACGAGATGAAATCTTCATTATGGAGATCCTTTCTTTCAGGATTTACACAGAAGTGGTGCTCATAGGTTTTGAGTCTGCTAACTGCCTCCCTATACTGCTCTGCCTGGAAGTCTGTTTCAACTCCACGGTTCGTAAGCAGCAGTCAGCCTGAATCTCATCCTGACATCTGAAACTCGCAAACTTCCTGTCACAATCCCTTGCTTCTCAACTCTCCAACACAGAACACCACTGCCCTTCCTGTGTCCTCCACTGACCTCCCGCCCTCGCCTGAGCTCTCAGTCCTTAGATTCTTCCTGAATCTTCCTGCTTTTTCTGCTTTGTCGTTAGTTATTTCAGCCACTCTGGCTATGGTCTCACTAGAACACTGTCTCATTCTTCTAACCACACCAGTACACCAGTCTTAATCCCCTTCCCTTGGTTGACAGGCAAAGCAGGAATCTACACAGCAGAGCTAGACCATATACTCTGGCTACAGGATGGCGGTACTGACTGGTTGGTTCAGTGCTGGGGTTAGACCCCAAAGCCTTGCACTTACTGGGTGGTGCTGACCACTGAGCCACATCCCCACTCCTTAGTGGTGTTACAACCATCCCCTCTTGCTCATTCCCTGGTACATCTGTAACCGGTATCCTCAGTTTCTTCCACTCTCAACATTCTTCCGAGTTGGCTCCAAGAATATCACCACACAATTTGCTTTACTGAGAAGATCAAGGCCATCTAAAGTAAGCCTGAATTTATCTAAAAACGATATTTCCTCCTCCTCCTCCTCCACCACCACCACCACCACCACCATTCATCTATTTTTCTGTAGTTACTAAAGACATTCCTTCCAGTTTTTAAAAAGATTAATTCTACTGTCAACATCTTTTTTGTGTTTGGGGGTTTCTGCTATTTGTTTGCTTATGAGGCAAAGTCCTACTATGTGACCCAGGTTGGTCTCCAACTCAGAATCCTCCTGCCTCAATCTGCCAAATGGGATTACAGGTATGTGCTACTACACCTGGCTCTACACACGCATTTGTGACTGCCTTGTTTTGTCCCTAAAACTTGACTCTGCTGGTTACACGTCTCCCGTTATTTTCTCTCCTGGAAATCCATGGTTCAGTTAAAAGCTACAGATTAAGTCTTCCCTGCCTTTCACCCATCCCAACCCCTCCAGTGTTTACCACAGCAATGGGAATAAACCCACACTTCCTTCCATGACTTGTAACACAGCCAGTGGTCTTCCACAGAGAGTACCACACTCCTAAATGTACCATGACCTATGGAAGAGCCCCGCCTGTGATAAATTCTTCCGTATCCTGCCGGACCACCAACCAGCCCATCAGTACTTGCTAAACAATGTGTTTACCACAAGCTGAGGCCACAGCCCTTGGCAATGTCTATTATAACGAGGCTTTTATTTCAACAGATCTTGGGAGGGGATCCACGTCCCTCATTTCTAACAAGCCTCCAGACGATGCCAGTCCTGCTGGCTCTGCATCACCTTTTGAGAAACAGGTTACGGCCTGACCAGAAAGATGGATGTAAGAAACCCAGACAGTGCTGTACAAGCATGACTGAGGCCACGCAGAGGAGCAAGCGGTTCAGTTTGGCTGAAGGA
>NW_021604856.1:873031-873885 GCF_004785775.1 Grammomys surdaster
CCTCCCTCCCTCCCTCCCTCCCTCCCTCCCTCCCTTCCTTCCGAACTGCATGAGGGAGCTCACATCTGCTCTCCTGCTTGCCTCTCCATTTAGCCTACAGCCCTTACTATAGACTGCACTCTCCATCAGTCTGTAACCATTAAAGGCGGGTATCTGTTCTCCACCTTCCTCAGCTGCTGTCTCCGTGCTTTTCTAACGCCTGCCTGTGGCCCTCATCTGCGTTGTCACTGACCAGCACTTCCTGGCACTCCTCCTGGGCCTTCTGCTCTCTCAGCTCTCTCTCCCAGTCCACATCCCCAGGAGCCTCTAGAGCCACGTCTACATCTTTGTCCTGACTGCTCATCCTACTTCATCCAACTAAGCGCTGGGTTTTTAGGGGATATAGTGAATTCTTGGAAGAAGAAATCAGAGTTAAAGAGAGATGGCTCAGTGCTTAAGAGTTACCGATAACTGTGCACCACCGTGTGGGTGCTAAGAATCAAAGCCAGGCCCCGTGTAAGGTCAGCCAGTGCTCTTAACTGCTGAGCCATCTCTCCAGCCCCCAAAACTGGATTTCTACTAACACTAATAATTCTCTAATGTGCTTCTGAAGAAAGGCTGAGATATCTGGGCCTTTCTGCCTCCCAAACTTATATCTTCTTTCAAATTTCCTAACTTTCGAGGGACTAGGAGAATATATAGTTTGAAAAATGACTCCAATTTCTTTCTTTCATGATTCTACAATGTTAGCATTTCTTCCAGCCTTCACCCTGGCAACAGCCAGGTATGCCTCCTGTGTTCATGGCCGGTCTCTCTCTCCTCTCTCAATCTCTCTCTCTCTCTCTCTCTCTCTCTCTCTCTCTCTCTCTCTCTCT
>NW_021604856.1:873895-889535 GCF_004785775.1 Grammomys surdaster
TCTCTCTCTCTCTCTCTCTCTCTCTCTCTCTCTCTCTCTCTCTCTCTCTGTGTGTGTGTGTGTGTGTCTACTCCCTCCTCCCCTCCCCTCCCCATGCCCTAAATAAACTCTATTCTATACCATATTCTTCGCATGGCTGGTCCCTCAGGGGGAAGGGATGCCTCAGCATGGGCCTGCAAAGACACCCCCTTCCACCTCACCATACCTTACTCTATCGAACATATGCCAGGCTTCCTTTTCTTTTTATAAAACACAACTTACAATAGCCCCTAAAAGCCCAGCTCATAACTGGATGAAGTAGGATTAGTTGTTAGGAAAGAGGTGGCCACAAGTGAGGGGTACAGGAGAGATGGCTCAGCAGGTAAGAGTGCTTGCTGCTCTTGCAGAGGACCTGGGTTTGATTCTCAGCACCCACATGGTAGGTCAATTGTCTGAGCCACATGGCGACAGTTGTTTGTAACCCTAGTTTCAGGAGCTCTTCTGACCTCTGTCAGCACCAGGCACGCATAGAGTGCACATACACAGGCATGGGCAAAACACATAAAATAAAAGTAAGTAATCTTCCTTTAAGTCTGCAGAAGATTTTTTTTTAGGCAGTGTTTTTCTATGTATCGCAGGCTGGCTTTGAACTCACTACATAGCACAGACCAGCCTCAAACTAACAGCAGTTATCCTGCCTCCACCTCCTGAGTGTGGCGGTCACAGGTGTGCATGGCCATGCCCAGCAACTGAGGGTCTTAACATGTATCTTCTCGTGTCTAATACTAACTTCATGAACATGATTTGGTCAGCTTCTGCTCTGTCTTACGTCTTGCCTCCCATCCCCGTAGCTTCCTATAACAGCTTCTTCCTCAACTCTGACCATCCTCATGGTGCCAGCTAATGAACCGGAAGGGGGTTACACAATGCGTGGACAATCAGTTCTGTGTCACTTCCTTCTAACAGGAAAACATCTGAAAATACTTATAATGATTGGACATCAGGAACTTCATTCATTCTTCCTTTAAGTGTAAGATTACAGAGAACTAGTCTTTAATTTAGAAATCTAAACTTTATATAGGCAGATTCTAGACTCAAATCTCTCAATTTCTTTGAACAGAAAACAAATCAGCTTTTTGTGAAAATAGTTTTGTTCAGAAGAAAGAACTATCTTAAACTCTTAGGGACTTTCTTCTTTAAAAATGGAACACACAAATCCTTGAGGCGGTCACTGGTCCCGTGTTATAACTGGATAACTGATGCAGGTGACAAACAGCCTCCTCTTACTTAGGATTCTCCAACAATTTACAGAAAAGCAGCATTATACAACGGCCGGAAATTACATCTACAAAGTCAGAAATTTGAAATATTTCATTTAAAAATACTTCAATGCTTTTCAAAGCACTTATATATTTATTTTTTATTGGTATGAGCGGCTTAGAAATAAGCTCAAGTTTAAAATGCATAGTATAAGCATCTTGGGGTGTAGCTCCATGGCAAAGCTCTTGCCTGGCGTGGGTGAGACCCTGGTTCCAGCCCCAGTACAGGAAAACACAACCGTGTGCAGCCGAGAATGCAACTACAAAAAGCAGCCTCACTTAACACTTCAAGTGAAGCATTGCATCCACCACAGTCTTTGCTAAAGGGTGCACTGAGCTCTTCGGGGTACACTGAGCTCTTAGGGGTGGCTTTAGGAGTCAGCACCAAGCCTGGGGACAGGAAACGAAAATCAAGAACTACAAGATGGCCCTTCCCAAGCCAGAACCAGATCAAGAACCACTGGCAGAGCTGCCTGGACGTCCCCTGCTGTTAAGAAGGCAACAGCCACAGAAGGGATGCTGTCTTTGAGACCATGTCACATCCTGGCTCTCCCTGCCTCTCCTCTCCCCCACCATTCATTATACCTAAATAGTGAAGGGGGGCCCTGAATCATGATGTGACTATGAATAAAAATTCACGGAAAAACTGAGAAACAGAAATAAAACCAAGGGGCTGGAGAGATGGTTAAGTAGTTAATAGCACTGACTGCTCTCCCAGAGGCCCTGAGTTCAATTCCCAGCAACTACACGGTGGCTGGCTCACAAGCATCTATAATCTTCTAGTGTGTCTGAAGTCAGTGACAGTGTATTCACATACATAAATCTTTACAAATAAATAAATAAAACCCAAAACTTTCATTTAAACTGAGCCTGCTAGCCTGTCAGCTAAGGGCATGAAAGAGCTTAAAACAAGAACAATGCTTAGTTCTAAAAGACCAGGAAACAAGCAGAAGGTAAAGCCACCCCTATGATACAGCCCAGAGGCTCCTTTCATTTGTTTAGGAACAATCAGCTTAGGAACCCAGAGAGATTTCTTTTGTTTCATACAGTTCTGCACACTAAGCCAACCCCAAAACTAAAGTTCCATGCCAACAGAAAACACTAAGAAGACCTAACAATCCAATGGATTGACTACGGACTCCGACCAACAAACTGAGTTCCTCAGAGGTAAAACCATTCACTCTGCTCTTGTGGGTGTTAGCTTAGACTTACTTCATTGACTGTCTGGGGGAGTGCATTTTGCTCTACAGAATCCACATGGAATATTACCTATACAAGATCCCTGACAATAAAGTCTGAAGATTTGATTAAATCACTGCATGAATGTCCTCACTTTTAGAAGATGCACATGTGAACAATTATAAGTATTGAATACCATGTCTACAGCTTATCCCAAATGGCTCAGGAAACACCAACAGACAGATAATATAAATACGGCCTAACACTTGGGGAATTTGGATAACAGGTCTATGTGAATTTCTTACACTATTGGAACTTTTTCTAAGTAAGAATTACTTTAAAATAAACTTTATGTACAGAAAAAAATAAGAAGTAAATAATAACATTAAAAATAAGAGAAGATGTTTAAAAACCAAATTGTCTATGCACACGATAGGCGGAATTTTGGCTTAATTACTCAGGAGCTTGAACCATGACTGTTTCTTCCTTATTCTTGGGCCTCTCCCTTCCCCTCTGTGATGATCTCATTCTAGCTTGGCACTCACTGTGTAGCCTAGGTTGGTCTTGAACTCACAGTAATCCCTGTGCCTAATCCTCCTGGTGCTAGGATTACAGGTGTGAGACACCACAAACATATTTCTTTCTTTAATTTTACTCATAAAAAACAGACATGTAGAAAAGCTCCAAAACCTGTAGCAAGCTGATGCTGGAACGGAAACAAGGACGATCTGACTTTTAAACGACAGCACAATGTTAAGACATAATACAGCCGGACATAGCGGATGTCTGTTTACCTTGCTCTGTTGTAAATCACTGGCTCATTTTCTTCCTGGACAGTTGACAGCATGTCCAAATCATGGAAAATTTTCTGCATATACTCCAAATATTTATATCCTGAAGCTCTTTCTACTATGGCTGCCAGCAGAGTATAGCCAAACGTTGAATACAAAAACTGACTACCTTGAGACATCATCACATGGGGAAAGGGGGAGAGAATACTCAATTATTCTTCAAACATATGCAAAGTATATTTCCACTGAAAACAGTCATATATTTAAAGCTGTAATATTTTACTTTAATATCTAAATATAGGTTACGGGTGATGTGCCAAAACCTTGGTTAGCTTTGTAATGCCCACGCTTAGTCCAGGCTCCCTGAATATCAGGCCAGCTCCAGGACACAAGAAAAACACAATGATCAACACAGGGACTGCAAACTTGTACAAATCCTTGTCTGAATCTGCTCTTTTATCTGAACATGAAATAAACAAATATATACTACCTCAAAATAAAACTAAACCCTTCAAATTAGCAATAAAATAGAAAGGCAGAAGCAAAGCAAATTTGACTTCTCTATCAGTTGTCTTTTTGTGGGGGTGGGGGTGGGGTGGGAAGTGCTGGGAGTGAACCCAAGACAGGCTGTGGCGAGCACAACAAAAGTTACAACTTGGAGTTCCTGGAGGAGACGAGCAATGACATGTGCAGAGAGAGGCTCTCTGGGGTTCTTTTTATGTATAAACACAGAACAACATTATTCCACAGTCTGGTATATTCAAAGGCCAGAGCAGAGTTGCTGGGTCACTGGGGCATCAGGCCTTATTTAGAGATCATTAGGGTTCAAAGACACTTCTCCAAAAAGTATACCTGAAGGCATCTTCCTTCTGGCTACTGATTGCCCAGAAGTTGTGAATGCTAAGAGGAGAGTGGAGTAAGTCACAGGCTGCCCCTGAATTCAGGTTTGCCCTGATGAAAGCTTTCATGGCCATCTACGTAGCAACACACAGCTAGCCCTTAATCAAATGTCTTGTTCTCCTCAATGTGTTCCACTGTTTAAGATATAACTAGTCACATGAGATCTATCCATCCATCCATCCATCCATCCATCCATTCATCTATCTATCTCTTGGTTTCTCTGTGTAGCCCTGGCTAGAACTCACTCTGTAGACCAGGCTGGTCTTGACTCAGTGATCTGCCTGCTGCTGCCTCCTGAGTGCTGGGATCAAAAGTGTGGCCATCACTACCCAGCTATGCTGCCAGGTATTAGTTATTTTAATAAAATGTATATAGGCATAAAACTTTGTTCAAATATGTGCGCACACACACACACATATATATATACATATATATATACATATATATGTATATACATATATACACACACACACACACACACACATACATATATATGGCTCACTTAGGGGTCTGAATTCTTAAGATTTTATGACCTATACTAAAAATGGGTAGAAATCTTATTTTTAAATACAAAATCCGTAATTATATTTTCATTGGTCTTTTTAGTTGTTTCTATATAATAATGTTGAATCACAGTAAAATCTTTACTTTATATAGTTTTAAAACTTATGTGTATGGGGGAAGGGAGCGCGTACTGAGGTCAGCTGACCTGCCAGGTCTGAAGAAAGCATGAGCTTCCCAGGAGGAGCTAGAGTGTTGGATAGCGTTGAGCCACCGGACGCGGGTTCTGGGAACTGAGGTCAGGTTCTCTAAGAGCAGTGCATGCTTGCTCTTAACTCCTGAGCCATCTCTCCAGACCCGTAGATGGCTTTCAAAATGAAAATAGTACGCCAATTTCAGGTAAGAAAAAAAACCAAAACACATAGAGATGAACACAAGGCTAAAGCCAAGCATGGTGCTACACACCTGTAATCCCAGCATTTCGGAGACTGAGGCAGGAGGATCACAGGTGAGCCAGCCTGGGCTACACAGTAAGCTGCTGTCCCAAAGAAAAGGCAATATTTTATAGATTAGCGTTTGGGGGAAGGTAAGTTGACTAACAGTAGCTTCCTAAGGGACAAAGGTCCGAACAGGCTGCTGAGCCCTTGCCGTGCTAACCACGTACAAGTGCAAGGGCAGCGCCTTCACCTCTCCACTTGTGTCCAAGCTCCGTTTGGAGAACTATTATGCCAGCACTCTCCACAGTTCCCATGAATACCTCAGGGCTGAGACTCTCTATGATGTGGTAGCCTTCCATGACACTAAAGCTATCTTCCTGGCTGTTAGGGGAGATAGCTCCGTTGGGAAAGTGGTTGTAGAGCAAGCAGGAGGACCAGGGTTCAATCCCCAGAGCCCTCATAAAAAAGTCAGGGTGATGACACCTGCAATGCTAGCTCTAGGGAGCCAAAATGGCTCAATAGGTAAAGGTACTTGCCGCCGAGCCCTGAATTCAGTCCCTGGGACCCACACGGTGGGAGGAGATCTGACTGTGGGAAGTTGACCTCTGACCTCTGGACATATCACAACAAACAAATAAAATGTAAAACAAAACCAGTGAGAACTCGTCCTGGGGAATGATATCTAAGGTTGTCCTCTGGCCTCCACAGGCACGTGAATATACACATGTGTAATATACATGCATGTACACATGCACATACACAAGCACACATGTAAACATGCAAACACAGACACACGCACGCACGCACGCGCACACACACACCAGCACACATGATGCAGGCACTATACTGGCCCAGTACAATCATTAACCATTAATCAAGATGGCAAGCAATGTCTTGACCTTTCTGAAAAAAGAAACTTGAACAATAACAACTTCGTTAGGAGAGGGAGTCAGGACTCACCAGGTTTAAAGAATAAAGGGTCATTTTTAAATAATCTTAGTGATTCAATTGAATTTTCAAACTTTTCTTTCAGATATAATTCGCCTTGTTCAAAATCATTCCTTTTCTTGCCTGGCTTTGCGCTGCGGCCTCTGGCGTCACTGTCCTGCTCGGCTTTGGCTTTCGGGGAGTCGCTCTTTTCGTTACTGTTGCTGCCCTTCTCCTTCAGTTCCTCCTCTTGGTCAGCCGGTGGTGTCCCTTTCATCATCTTCAGGGCCTTATAAGCTTTCTCTTCTTTCACTTTCTTCATGTCCTTTTCATAATGACGAATTCCACTTAAGTGCGAAATTAGTAATCTTGTTGTGACAGAAACCTAACACCAAAAAACAAACAAACAAACAAACAAACAAACAAAAAAACATAAAACTTCACTGACAGTGGTTAAACCGTAGCAAACAAGCCAACAACAGCTTTGGAACAGAAAGCTCACAGAAAAGTAGCCAACAGATTATCGTCTAGATTGAAAAAGAAATCTATGAAACAAAAACAAGCCAAAGAATTCTAGTAAATACTTAGAATAGGATTCCGGTATACACAGTGTAACATACCAGTGGGAAAAGGAGCTGTGAGTGTCACTACCTTTTCACCCTCATACTCTTTCTCTGGGAACTCGGGAACATACTGCTGCACAGGGGCATCCAGATCCAGCTTCCCCGCTTCCCACAGCTTAGCCAGAGCCACCATGGTAAGGCTTTTGCTGATGCTTGCGATTCTCATGACGGTTTCTGGTTTGCAGGGCACTCGGTTCTCCACGTCTGCGTAGCCTAAACCTTCAAAGGAAATAAAAGCAGAAAGGCTGATGCTGAAACTGTGTCAAATTAAGATATACTAGGTGTTGCTTTCATAAGGCACTGGTCTGGTAGGGATGAGAGTCTTATCAATCCTGACAACAGTAAGCGTGTTCAGCTGAACTAGAGTTTACCTGGCACCCAACCAATTTTCATCCAATATTTTCAGATACTCTTAGTTTTTCTTAGCTTAACAATATAATGGTGATGCTTCTTTTTAAATAGCCTAGGTTGGTCTTGAACTTAAGATACTACTTCCATTTGGGACTGTGAGTATTTTGATGGCTATTCTTGCTTGTTAACTTGACTACATCTGGAATTAAAATGCAAAATAGATGGCATACTTGTTAGGGATTTCTGGTTAATTTGAAGTAAAGTGGAAAGATCTACTTTTTGTTTTTTTTGTATTTTTTGTTTGTTTGTTTGTTTGTTTTTCGAGACAGGGTTTCTCTGTGTAGCCCTGGCTGTCCTGGAACTCACTCTGTAGACCAGGCTAGCCTCGAACTCTTGAACTCAGAGATCCACCTGCCTCTGCCTCCCAAGTGCTGGGATTAAAGGCGTGCGCCACCACCGCCTGGCGAAAGATCTACTTTTAATCCAGATCTTTACTTCAGGTCTAATCTGGGCCATGCCTTCTGCAGGAAGCCTATTCAAGGTCGTGGAAGGAGGAGGCCTTTGCTACCTGCCGGCTTGTTCTCACCCTGCTGGCAAGTCCATCCCTTCACTCCCACTAGAGCCTGCTTCTTTGGGATTCTAGCATTTAATGAAGACCAGCTAAGACATCTAGCTTCGCTGACTGGACACATTCTGGAATCTTAGACTTTTCGTTCCTAGTCAGCCATTATTGGGGTAGCAAACCACAGCCTGTCAGTCATTCTAATAAATCCACTTTTTATATAAACAGAGATTCATCTTATAAGTTCTGAGAGAACCCTAACACAGACTTTGGTATCAGAGGTGGGGTGACAGAGATCTGCATACCCATGCTTGCTAGTCTACACTTTAAATCATTATATTCTTTAAACACCACCACTCTTCATAATCCCTCATATTGTAGTTTTCTGTTTTTGAGCGTCCTCACTGAATTCTTTAAAATAGCCAGCAAAATAAAACAAATATGAATATGTCAAATTCCCTATCCAGTTGCTTAACGTAGCTGCAACCAGAGGAAAACCAATATACTAACTTTTAAATGCTTCTTCTAGAAAAATGTTTGGTTTTCATATTCTGCACAGTGTAAAAGTGTGCAGCTAAATGTAAGAAATATAAAAACCTGAAGTAGGAAAAGAATAAAATGTTAATGTAAAAGTATTTGTAGAAATACTTTATCCTACTTAGAAAGCTGGCATTTATTAAATTCTTTTTTATTCTCTCTTTTTCCTTCCCTCTTCCCGATCTCTCTCCCTCCCTCCCTCCCTCCCTCCCTCCCTCCCTCCCTCCCTCCCTCTCTCTCTCTCTCTCTCTCTCTCTCTGTATTACATGCACCTATAGAAGTCAGAGGACAACTTGCAAAAGTCAATTTTCTCCTTCCACCATATTAGTCCCTGGGATTGAACTTAGTTTGTAAAGTCTGGCCTCTGTGGGCACCAAGTATGCACATGGTACACAGGCATACATGCAGGCAAAGCACTGCTACATATAATACACATGCCCATAGAGGCTAGACGTGAGTAGCAGCTCCTCTGGAACTGGAGTTACAGATAGTTGTGACCCACCATGTAGGAACCAAACTGGGACACTCTGCAAGAGCAGCAAAAGTTTTTAACCACTGAGTCATCTCGCTAGCCCTGGCCATTCTGCTTTTTGGATCAGGATCTTCCTGTATGTACCTCAGGTTGGCCTCAAACTCAAGGTGATTTTCCTACCTCAACTCTTCAGTGCTACAGTTATAGGCATGTGCTATCATGTCCAGCTTATTAAATTTTTTCATAAACTAACTATATTGATTAAAATACACATATACTCAAGTGAAGTATAATTTTCCAAAATCCAACCACTTCCAGCAACATCTTCTGAAACTACTGCTTTCCTT
This sequence comes from Grammomys surdaster, assembly GCF_004785775.1. Classification (NCBI taxonomy): domain Eukaryota; kingdom Metazoa; phylum Chordata; class Mammalia; order Rodentia; family Muridae; genus Grammomys; species Grammomys surdaster. Next base: position 882,821 of record NW_021604856.1, read on the forward strand.
AAATAATGCCTAAAATATCATTTACAGAAAACCTAGGTGATGAGCTGGATGTGGTGGCTCAAAACTTGAATTCCAGTACTCAGGAGGCAGATTTCTTATGAGGTTGAGGACAGCCAGGTCTGTTACACAGAGAAACCCAGTCTTGAAAAAACAAAATGAATACATAAACAAAGAAACAAAGAAATAAATAAATAAAACCCAGGTGATGAACTGAAACCATTTGCTCATAATGGAGAAGTTATATTATGAAATAGTGCTTTGATAATCTTACGGTAAAAGGTACAGAAATGGCACTCTTAAAGCTTCAAACTTTAGGGGAGAGATGGATATCAGGGTCTCTACATTCTCAGGCTGGCCTCAAACACATTATGTGACTTTGAACTTCTGATCCTCCAGCTTCTACCTCCTGAGGAATGGAATCACAGGTCCATACTACTTTGATTTCTGTGGTGCAAGGAATCATATCCAGAAGTTGGACCCAAGGGCAAGCAACAACTGAGCTAAGTCCCAGACCACTTCAAGCTTTTTCTTGTTAAAACAAACAAAACAGTTAACACTTCTGCCTAGTAAATATAACAACAGATTGTAACTCACTAAGGACCAGGGATATCATCTATTCCTAATACTTGGTATAGTGCCTTTTACAAAAGTGGGGAATAAAAAAAATTACTGAATTAAAAAATAAAAATATGCAGAAACTTACATTTTAGTTAGTAATAAGAGTTATCTAATATGTGATAGTAATAATTTAATGGATTGTTCTCCATTCCATTTTCAACTCTCAAGAGTGAACAGGAAGAAGAAAGCATTTTGAACACATCCATGTACCTGGGTCACACAATTTAATTATTTACTTTCTTTTGCCCTCACACATGGAGGTTAAGGAAGTGAGCTTCCACTGAGCTATACTCCTAGCCCAGTTAGTTACATTTTAAACTTTGCAGTGATAAATAAAATAGCCTGATTATTGCAGTGATACACGGTCTCTACAAATGTGTCACTTTTTTGCAACGCCGACCTGTAAAACATCAGTATTTTATTTCACCAGTAACAAAATGGACCACTTGCTGAACTCACCTTCTGACCATACTTCTTTTCCATCTACAGAAACTCCAACCACTATGCCGGGGGCACCAACCTCATCCTAAGAGAAAAGAAGAAAGACGAAGGTGGTTCAAAAGTGGGACGGACCCCGCCCACTCTGCGGCCCCGCCCACCCCGAGGCCCCGCCCACCAGGAGGGCAAGGATTCTGCTCCGAGCGCGGTGGCCGTCGAGGTGCGCGGGACTCGCTCTCTAAAGGGGAAGGGCGGGCCCCTCCGCGGCCGGTGACTTCAGCTGCTACTTGAGCAACCCTGAGAGCCTCAGCCCGCGGCCAGGCAGTCGGAAAACGGAAAGTCTTTCTCGGAAGCCGCCGCCCTGACGCCCACTGGGCCCCGAACCTTAATCCGGTGGAGCAGATCGCGGCTGCTCTCGATGGCTCTGGAGAAGCCCCTGGCAGCGGGCGGCGCAGGCGTGGTCGGGCTCCCCGGGCCCGGGGCCTGCTCGTGCGACAGCTCGGTAGCGCTGGATGCCTCGGGGTCCGCGGGGGACTGAACGGGGACGGCGCCCCGCAGCCCGACCACCAGCTTCGCCCCGAGCGCCAGCCCCAGCCCGAGCCCCAGGCCGCCGGCCCAACCAAAGCCCAGCACGGGTAGGCCGGGTCGCCAGTGCGCCCCGCGCCGCCCTCCGGCCCAGACTGGGCCTGGGGTGGCCGCAGCCCGAGCTGTCACGCTTGACAGGAGCCGGTACATGTCGCCTCCGCAGAGCCAGCTGCCTCCTAGCTAGAGCTGGCTTGGTCGCTGTGGGCGGGACGAGGGGCGGGGACGGGGCGGGGCTTTACAGTCCCGCTCAGTCAAGGCCCGACGGGTGAGCGACGAGCGCATCGAGCGCCTGGTCCTCGCCTCCTTTCTAGCCTTCTGGCAACTAGTCCTCATTGGTTCTGCCCCTCCTTTTCTTGCTTTCTTTTCCCTCCCTCTTTTTCATAACGTTCTCCCCCTTTTTTTTTTATCGTCTCCCTTTCCTCTCTCTTCTCTTCCTTTATCTCTAGCCTCCGTCTCTTATTTTCTTTTTCTCTCTCGCATCCCACGTTCCTCCCTCTATCCTCTTTTCTCTTTCTCTTTCTGTTTCTCTCCTCTCTTTCTCCTTTCCACTTTATTTTCTTTCTGTCCCTCAAGCCTCTCTTTCTTTTCCTTTTCTCCTCCTCCTCTCTCTCCTTTTCCTTGCTTCTTCTCTCCCTCAACACACATGACATCCTTAAACAAGTCTCCTGTCCAGTGTCACAGAAACACCTTCTTGCCTCCTTATGCGCATCTTAACACTCACCCCTTTGTCTGACTGAGATGCTCTGTGGTTCAAACGCTTGCCATGGAAACTCTAGGACTGGAATTCAAACCCCCAGTATCTGAGTGAAAATGCCCAGTGGGCATGGTGCCTACCTGTAACAGTCAAGGTCTGGGTTTGATTGAGAAACCTAGCCTCGACTCAAAGTTAGAAGCACAATTAAAAATGGTTTCCAACTTAGTCTGGGGCGTTCACAGGCAAATGCGAATATGCATATACATGCACACACATGAAAATGGGAAAAAGAAAAGCTGGTGAGGGGTTTTGACCTTCTTTTAGGAGAATTTTATGTCTTGACTCTCCTTCCTGCCCAGTGACAATCATGCTAGCAAACACCTGTCCCATTAGGCATGATAGCTGCTCTGGAGATTGGTTGTGTTGTTTGCCATCAGATACATGAAGAAATTGGAGTAAAGGGAGGTTAAAAGGTTTTTCTTTTCTTTTTAAAATTTTTTTTTAATGAATTAATTAATTTTTGAGACAGGGCTTCTCTGTGTAGCCCTGGCTGTCCTGGAACTCATTCTGTAGACCAGGCTGGCCTCGAACTCAGAAATCCACCTGCCTCTGCCTCCCAAGTGCTGGGATTAAAGGCATGTGCCACCACTGCCCCACTTAAAAGGTTTTTCTAAATCTACAGAGTAGTCAGGTGGTGGCCCAGAAATGGACATTCTCAGGCTTCTTCTCTTGTCGGACAGTTTGAAAGATTCTACTATCAGAGGCGTGGGCTTTGGGAAGCTGGTGGTGCATTGGCTAAGACCAGTGGAGGCAGTTGCAGCTCGTGTTGTAACATGGCCAGCGTCCACTGGGCTGGTATGGCTGTCCTTCCGTGCCCAGTCCTGTTTCCTGTAGCAACTGAGGATATGCCTAATGCAAAGGGCTCAGACCCCTCCCTTCCTACCTTGCACATCCCACCTCATGTCTGTAGTCTTACCTGAGTTCTCTGAAAATAAAAGACAAATGCTTGCAGGCCGGGCCCAGGTGCAGGATTTTAACTTCTTTCTGGAATGTTCCATTTTTCTTGATGTTGCTTTTCTCCGGCTATCTTACCCTACTGTAGGCCTTAGCTCTGGGGTACAGCTTGACTTCACTTTTTAGATTTGTTTTGAGATCTTTCTGCCAATGATTTGCAAATTCTTTCCCAGATGAGGCTTTGTTTTAGTGACCGGCACATGGTAAACTTCAACAACATGGTTGAAAAGTTTGTGTGAGGATTGTGGGAGATGGCTTGGCACAAGCGTGAAGACCTCAGTTCAGTTCCCAGCACCCAGCTAGGCTACTGTGTGCTTGTGTGAGAAAGGACTCTTTCATTTACTTTGTTTTGTTTATCAAAGGTAATTAGTTCAGCAAAGACTCACATTTCCTGAACCCTCCCCCTCTCCTTTGTATGGATTACACGTCCTCAACCACCTACATCAGAAAGACTGTCCAGGCTCCTGATCAGCTCAAGATGCCACTGCTTTTTCTCTCTCTCTCCTCTGCCCACATCCTACGGAGCTCAACTCTCTCTGCCCTGCTGGTGTCTCCTGTCTGGTGTCCAGCTGTGTCTGCTTTTGTCACACACATCCATCGGTCCTGTCGAAAAAAACGTGGCCCCTGAGAAATGAATGGATCCTTGTTTTCCAAGCACTGCAGGGTTCATAGAACTGTGCGGTTAAGGTTTGCATGACTTTTCTGTCCGCATTTAAATCTTCACGGTAAAAGCGATAACAAAATAAAAACCTGGAAAATCCCCTCCTGATGAAGGCTCAGTTAGGAACTCCAAGCAGAAAGGGCTGCACACTTTGCAGTGACAAACACGTAGACATACTTGGAGACTAGGAACACAGACTAGTCTCACAGACAGACAGAATCTCGGTCTGATTACAGGTGCTAATTTTAAGACACTTTTCTTTTCAAAAGACTGTCTGTGGGCTGGGGAGATAGATCAGTTCGTAGAGTACTTGCCTAGCAAGCTGGGTTCCATCCCAAGAACCACAAACACTGGGTGTGGTGGCACATGCCTAGAATTCCAGCGCCTGGAAGGTAGAGGCAGGAGGATCGGAAGTTTGCATTTTTCTAGAATTTCCCCCCATGAAGATGTGAGCCATGTTCTTTTTTAAAGCCTTCCTCTTTCACCCAGTATAATTATTCTGGCGCCAGCGCCTACACCTCAATCCACTCTTCTATTTTGTTATTATTTATGTGTTTTCATATACAAAAAGATAAAACTTGAAATTGTTCTAGATTTTTCCTTCTATTTTGTCGTGGGGATGTGACTGCTCCTTCACACAGAGGGAGAGATACTAAAATCACCACAGGAAAAGAACAAAGATCCACTGTGAATGAATGAACTACGATACAATCAGTGTTCATTCCAAAATGTTTGCATTTTGCACCCGTAGCTACAAGGACATTTTAGGTGTGTGTGTGTGTTGTGTGCGTTGTGTGTATGTGTGTGTTGTGTGTATGTGTATGGTGTGTTGTGTGTGTGTATGTGTGTGGTGTGTGCGTTGTGTGTATGTGTGTGTTGTGTGTGTGTGTATGGTGTGTGTGTGTATGGTGTGTTGTGTGTGTGTATGTGTGTGGTGTGTGTGGTGTGTGTATGTGTGGTGTGTGTGTGTGTGATATTCCAGCAGTATTGTATGTATAGCTATAAGGATTTGTTTATGTACTTATTAGTGAACTGGGCTGTTTTCTAGTTTCAACCATTGCTGCTACAAACACTCACAATGTCTTGTTGTAAATGCAGGTCTTCATTTCTCTTAGAAATTATAGTTGGAGGTGGAATTGCAAAGGCATTTTGGAACTCTGTATTTAATTGTGCTCCCCATAGCAGCATTTGGCCTGCCCACCAGCATTGCATGTTGTTTTCCCCCATGTAGCTGCCAACACTGGCTTTCTTTTCTTTCCTGTCTTCTTTTTTTCCTTCTTTCATTCTTTGTTAGTTTGAGACAGGATTTCTCTGCGTAGCTTTTAAAAGGTTGTCACGCATAGCTTGGACAGATCACAGCAGACTAGATGGTTCCATGAGGGGAAGTTTATTCAGGAGATAGGGAAGAGGAGAGAGAGAGAGAGAGCAGAGAAGTAGAGAGAGTAGAGGCCAGCCATGACCACATGGAGAGAGGGGGAAGGGAAGAGGGGAGGGGAGAGGGGATGGCGAACCTGCAGGTGTGGGGTCAAGGGACCAAGAGAGAACAAGAGAGTGAGGAAGGGGCAGGCAGCCCCTTTTATAGTGGGCAGGGCTACCTGCCTGTTGCCAGGTAACTGTGGGGAGGAGCATACCTGGCTGCTTCCAAGTAACTGTGGAGGTGGAGTTTAACAGAGGACTAACAACTTTGGCTGTCCTGGAGCTCACACTGTAGACCAGGCTGGCCTCAAACTCAGAGATCCCCCTGCCTCTGCCTCCTGAGTGTGGGGATTAAAGGTGTGAGCCACCACTGCTGGTCCAGCACTGACTTTCTGTTGACAGCCACCCCAGCAGGTAGGAACTGGATCTCACTGAGGTTTTGCTCTGAATTTCCTCGGAGAGCTGATGCTGTTAAGGTCAGTGGCTATTTACACATCTTTTCCTTAATTGTAAGTGCTGCTTTCTTATTAAGACACATTTTATGTATACTAATAGCTTACACACTAAATAACACTATAATAACATGACTTGAATAGTTTTAACAGAAGAAAAAGTGGAGGACTGGGGTTAGAAAAACCCCTTCCCCCAACAAATAATTCGTTATTTTTTCTTACATTATTTATTTCAACTTTTTGTGTATATTTTGCCTGTGTGTATGTCTGTGTACCATGTGTATGCAGTCCCCATGGAGCCCAGAAGGGGGCGGTGGATTCTCTTAGAACTGGAGCTACAGGCAGTTGTTAGCTGCCATGTGGGTGCTGGGTAACAAACATGGCTCCTCTGGAAGGGCAGAAAGTTACTTTGTCTAAGTGGGTCAATCAGAAATATATTCAGTGACTAATCATGTCTAATTGCTATTGCACTGATGGTCAGTGGAATTTTAAAAGAACCATTATGAATTCAACTTCCTGGATATTGAAGAAGCACATTGCATCTTTTGTAATGTTCATTCAAATCTTCTACACTTACTGTGTTCATTTTGTGAAGCAATTACTTTGTTTTATGTGTATGTGTAAACCTAAGTGTATGTAGGTGCTTGCATGGAGTGCCCATGGAGGTCAGAAGAGAGGATCAAATCTCCTAGAACTGGAGTGACAGATGTGGGTACTGCGGCAAACCAAACCCTGGGGCCTCTGCAAGAACAGAAAGTATTCTCAACCACTAAGCCAGCTCTCCACCCTCTCCCTCTCCCTCTCCCTCGCCCGCTCGCTGGCGCGGGGGCGAGCCGG
>NW_021604856.1:889935-906899 GCF_004785775.1 Grammomys surdaster
TTCCTCCCTCTTTCTTTCTTTCTTTCTTTCTTTCTTTCTTTCTTTCTTTCTTTCTTTCTTTCTCTCCTTACTGAGATCAGACCAGGTCGGCCTGGAATTCATTAAGTACCCCAGCTTGTCTGCAAACTCTATCCTTCTGCCTTAATGTTTATCAGTGCTGAGATTATGTGTGTGCACCATTATGGCCTATCTCCTGTCCATGTCTTTTATATTTTAAATATTAATTTTATTTAACTCTATATGTGTGAATGTATTACCTGTATGTGTGTATGTGCACCGTGTGTGTGCCTAGTCAGAAGAGAGGATCAGATTCCCTGGGACTGGAGTTATAGCTGTTGCGAGCCATCATGTGAGTCCTGGGAATTGAACCTAGGTCCTCTGCAAGAGCAACAGTGATTCTGAGCCACTGAACCACCCCACCTTCCCATTTCTTTTGTTTTGGTTTTTTGAGACAGGGTTTCTCTGTGTAGCCCTGGCTGTCCTGGAACTCACTCTGTAGACCAGGCTGGCCTCGAACTCAGAAATCCGCCTGCCTCTGCCTCCCAAGTGCTGGGATTAAAGGCGTGTGCCACCACCGCCCGGCCACCACCGCCCGGCTCTATAACAGTCTTGAATGTCAAAATGAAGAGGCAACCCAGTGGGCTACAAAATAAGGGACTGGGGGGGGGGGAAGAGAAGCAAAACAACAAAACCAAACAATAGCAAAACACCCAGCACTGATACATAGTAAGATTCTGTCTCAAGATAAAACAAGACAAAAGAAAAGATTTTCCAGGACTGATACTCTTTGGTAGCTCTGCTGCCGCACAGAAGGCAGCTCTTCAGCTAAACAAGCTCCCACAGGTTGTGCGCGGGCTGGGCACAGTTTAAAAGACTGACATGGAGGATCATGGTGGTGACAGTCTACCCAGCTTGGCTGTGGAGGAAGATACAGGCTTTACTGATCATTAATTGTCATAGAAACACACGTACACAAAGAGTAAGAGAAAGACCAGGGCAACCTGAATTACATTAATAGATTGTATTTATGTTACCGTTCTAGCTATGCTATTTTACTGTAGCTTTCTAAAGCATTAGCAATGCAGGAGTTTGTCTTTTAGAAAAGTTAGGGAATCTAAGTTTTATTACTTATCAGGGCATGTGAATATACAGTTATTTCCAAATAAGGTTAAGTTTAAAAATGCAATTAAAAAAAAAAAAAAACCTCATCTGCCTCACAATGTGTCTCTTCAAGTGTTGTCCTTAATAAGGCTGTATTACACGACGTTCAAACTCAGCTCAGGTCCTGTGTCGTCCTGTCCGGTGGACTTCACTGATTGGTATCAGTCCTGCTGTTTCCTCCTCTACCTTGCTATCATGCTGCCTAGTTTGCTTGTGCCAGCTGTTCTGATTTAGGTGGCACAGCCTCACCACCACGTTTCTCTCCCCATATATAAAGCCCCAGATCGCTGTGTTTTGGTGGGTCTGAATCCCGATGATAAACGCAGTCTTCACTCTCTGTAAACTCACTATAACTACATTACAGGTTGCTGCAACATGAAAACGAGATCACATTTTACTGAAAATAAAACCAACGCGCTGGAGAGATAGACCATGTAACTGCTCTCGCAAAGGATCTAAGTTCAATTCCCAGTACCCACACCAGACAGCTGGTAACAGCCTATAACTCCATTTCCAGGGATATGGCGCCCTCCTCTGGTCTCTATGGGCATTGCACTCATTCAGAAATCCACACTAGGAGCACACAAAGATACACATAATAAAAAAGTTATAGAGACATTAGAAAATAAAATAAGATGCCATGTGAGGAGTGGTGGCACAGTTGTGTAATCCCAGCACATACTTGTTTCTAAAATTACCACAGGAAAAGAGCGAAGATCTACTGCAAATGAATGTTCAATGTTCTATTATCCAAATGTTTCCGTTTGCAACTGTAATGACATGAATATCTACTTCTAGACATTTTAGGTGTGTGTGTATATATAACATATATTCATATATATGAAAAGTGTGCTGGTTTATATACATACATGTATGTAAATCATATGTATATAAACCAGCACACTTCAAAAATACATGTAACACCACGAATATCATCCTTGCACGGGGGGCCATGCTAATCGACTCTGTGTTGTTCCAATTTTAGTGTGCTGCCAAGGCAGTTATATCCCACAACAGAACAGGAGGACAACTCGGGAACACTTTCAAGTTTTAACTTCCCTAGGAGGCTAAGGCAGGGGATTTCAGACCCAAGGCCAACATGATTTACTGTCCTAATTTGTTTTTTGTTGCTGTGTGATAAAAACACTGACCAAAACCAGTTTGGGGAGGAAAGGGTTTCTTTGACTTACAGGTCACACTCCATCACTGAGAGAAGCCAAGGCAGGAACTCAGGGCAAGTATCCAGAGGCAGGAACTGAAGCACAGGTCATAGAGAAACTGGTTACTGGCTTTCCCCCTATGGCTTGTTTATCCTACTTTCTTATACTACCCAGGACCACCTGCCCACGGGTGACACCATCCACAGTGGGACCAGTGCTCCCATATCAATCAAGAAAATGGCCCCACAGACTTGCCTATAGAAAAATCCAATGGAGGCAATTCCTCAATCGAGGTTCCCACTTCCCAGATATGTCTAGGCTTGTGCTAATTGAAAACAAACAAAACCAAACAGTAACAAAACACCCAGCACTGATACATAGTAAGATTCTGTCTCAAGATAAAACAGGACAAAAGAAAATAATTCTTTGCAATTCCAGATTGACCTTCATTGCCGACCCTTTAACTGTTTGTGGCTGTGTTCTTTTGGTTCCTTGCAATAAATGCTCTATGCTATTAAAAAAAAAAAAAAGGTTTTCCAGGACTGATACTCTTTGGTAGCTCTGCTGTCGCACAGAAGGCACAGAAGGCAGCTCTTTAGCTAAACAAGCTCTCACGGGTCATCCCTGACCCACAGCATTTCTTTCTATCAAGTTCTCTGTCTAATTATTTGGTTGATGCCCTGTGATTAAAGACCAAGGAATGATTCAGTTTCAATCACCAGGGGAGCCAGTCTGTTCTGCTCCTGGATGGAAAGTTAGTGAATCAATAGCCTTTTGAACTGTCTTAATGATCGTTCAAAAGAAATTAAATCAAGGATGGTGAGTTCTCTGCCATCCTAGGAATTTTCAAACTCTTCAGAACTGAGCCGAACCCTGAAGCCCTCATTAGACTCTGGGTCCTCTCCACTCAGACCAGGAGATTCTGAACTGTCCCTATGGCCGCCAGCATACTCTGCCTGTACCGAAGGCCTTGTGGGCGTCATGACTTCACTGATGACTGAGCAGGATAAACCATAGTCTTTCAGTCGGGCTGTTTCTCCTACAGCCTCAGACATAGTTACCTCCTGGGGAAATAGGAAGGGTTTCTTGTTCTGGGTCAAAAACAAAGAACAGGGCTGGGGAGATCATTCAGTCAGCAAAGGGTTTCCCGCAGAAGCATGAAGACCTGAGTTCAGATCCCCACCACCCACATAAAAAACTGGATGTGGCATGTGCATCTGTAGTCCCAACACTGGGGAGGTGGAGACATATGAGACAGATGAATCTCTGGGGCTCATTGATCAGTCTGCTTAGCCAAAGCCGTGGACTCCAGGTTCAGTAAAAGACCTTGTCTCACAAATAAAGTGGAGCCAGGTGCCAGGTGTGGTGGCACATGAACATGTATAACACAAACACACACACACACACACACACACACACACACCGCATGAAGTAGCCTATGTTTATTTTATCCTCACAGTTATAAATAAATCTCCAAGTATAGATATTGAAAAGCCAGAGTCCACGGAGAGTAAACGAACCTTCATTCTGTCATACCGCTCTCAGGACCTTCTTTATGATGGCATTTGATCATCAAGGGGCTCACAGGCCACAAGGTAGGCAGGCTGAGCGAACTGTGTACGTTGCAAGGAGGCTTGGCATAGCACCCATGGCTGCAAGCTTGCCCAGGTTCCTGTTTGCCAAGCCACGGGCTGGCTCTAAGGGAACGGCACCTTTTCCTAGCATACACTGAGCAATGGGTGTTCCTAGGAGAGCAGGACAGACGTCCAGGCTTAGGAATTACTTAATATACTCAGCACATAATGGAGGGTAACGTCAGTGGGTTGTGGAGGAACCAGCAGGTGAGTCTGTCTTCTAGAACTTAAAAGAATGACAAAGAGAAGGGACATTTCAGAAGGGGTACAGACATTTTCCCAATGAAATTAGTCCAAGAAAGACAAACAAGGTGAAGGACTGGGGACCTGAAAATGCAGAGCCTCCATCACCAAGCTGTTTCTAGGACAGGGAGTGGTTTTGGCTGATGGAGGTGAGGCGGGAAGGTGGTGGCTGTGAATGTCGCAGGCCTTACAAACCCCTTAGAGGAGTCTGTGCTTTAGCCTGTAGCTGCTGATTCCCAGACTTTAGTGTGAGCTGAAATATGTAGATGCTGAAAAGACAGAGTCCATAAAGCGTGAATGAACCTTCCTCGTATGTATACTGCTCCATCCGTTACAAGAGCATTGGATACGCTGCCCCTAGGAGGGGCCACTCTGCCCACCATTCGTTCACAAGGCCCATGGGTTATCAAGCGAGCTCACAAAGGCTTGTTCTTGATGCAATTTCCTTAGCTTAAGCCCCAGGGATGTGTTCTGGGTCCATCGGAATAACCGTCTTCAAGGATTTTCCCACAGGGATTTGATATAGTGGCCGGTAGAGCATCTGGGTTGTTCCTGGGGAGGAAAGATTACCAGCTGCAAGGGAGAAGGCGAGAGGCAGCTGGTGGGATTTAATCTGCATGTGCCCACTGCCTGGAATCCGGTCCATCATTAATCCACTCTAAGTAAGTATTTCTAATGACAATGTAAAATATACAGAGAGGAAGTGGTAGGAGCCACAGGCAAGGGCTTCAGGCTCAGCTCCCACCAAGATGCCGCCTCACTCCAGGCTAGGAATTTCCCCTCTGAATTGCAGTCTCTGTCTGTAAGCCAGAATGTACTCCGAGGCCACTTTCAGTCACATCATGCAAACATTCTAAATGTCCAGGCAAGGGATTCTAGTGAAGGCAATGCTCAAGGATGGTTCCCATCCCCCAATCCCTGTCCCCTGCAATAATAAAAACATCACTTTTAAAAGTTGGGATAGTCATAGTGTTGTTTGGGAGAAGGAAAGTTCTTTTCTAGAAGTTTCTTTGGGCTTCTCTCTCTGTGCCTCACAGTACTCAGCACAGTGCTCTTCCCGCCCAGTAGACACTCAACTCCCTCCCTTCCCCTCCCCTCCTTTCCCCTTCCCCTTCTCTCCCCTTCCTTCCCTCCCCTCTGTCTCCACTCCTCCTCTTTCTTTCCCTCCCTCCCTTCCTTCTTGCTTGCCTGCTTCTGTCTTGTTTGTCTTTCTATGTGGTCTTGCATATCCCAGGCTTGCCTCAAACTCACTCAGTAGCCAAGGATGACCCTTGAACTCCCTGATCCTTCTGCCTCTACCCTCCCAGTGCTGGGATCACAGGTGTGCTCAGTTCTGCCTGGTTTTATGCAGTGCTGGGGCTTTGTGCAAGCTAGGCAAACATGCCATCAACTAGGGAGTGAGTGACATCTCCAGCCCATCGCTGTTCCTTGCTAAGGGACAGCATCCCGAACTTCCTCAGGTCGGGAGACATCTCTCAGACTCCTCTGTCAGGGCTCTGCCCAGCCTGTAATTGAGCAAGGACTACTGATACCATCTTGCTTTCTAGTCTTTCTAATTAGCGCTCTCAGCAATCTGAGTGCTTTTCAGTGTGCCTGGGCAGTGATACCCAGGCTTTGGGGATGACTCTGAGGTGGCTGGTAACACGTGAGTGACTGGGGAAAGGATTAAGGATCCTGAGGCTGATGAGAAGTTCTTCTTGGTCCTTAATAGCTTTTGGCATATGCCAATTCCAGCCTTTATTACATTTACTGATGATTGGTGATTGGTTGAATATGTGGGGTTGGGGCACGCATGCCGTGACATGTGACAGTAAGAGGACAGTCTTCAGCAGTTGGTTCTCTCTCCCCACACTTTGGGTCCCGGGGATCAAACTCTGGGCTGTCAGCTTTGGTGGCAGGTGAGTTTATTGACAATGACCTCTTCCCAGCCCAATGTATTGCCTTTGAAATGTGTCAAGGGGAGGCATGATGGGGGATATTTGACCACAGAATAGAAACCACAGGCTTGAGAAGCAGCCTTTGGTTGTTTGGGGAAATTGTCTTCCCAAACCTATCCGTTATATGTACCAAAACGTCATGACTATCTTACATACACACATACAGTGTCTAAAGCCATTTCATTCATCAGTTTCATGTATCAGTTGGAGTCTTGGGATTTGGACGGCGAAACGTCCCTCCAAAAGGGTCTTGTGTTGAAGGCTTGGTCCCAGCTGCGCTGGGATTGTTGGGAGGCAATTGGGTCGTGAGAGCACTGGCCTCTAGCCTCATCAACAGACTGAGCAGGACATTAGGAGGTAGAGTCTGGCTGGAAGACCACTGGTCTTGTGTCTTTGACGGGCACACCCTGTCTCTGACCCCTTTTTATCTTTTGTTTCTTTGCGACCGGAGGTGAATAGCTTTCTTCCACCACGCCCTTCCACCTTCAGGTCCTGCCGCATCACGGGCTATGAACAAGACGATGGGTTACTGGGATGGGGTGGGTTATTGGCTCTTCTTGTTGCTGTGGTAAAATATCCTGGGGGGAAAAGCAGCTTCGGGAAGGAGGGGGTTGTTCTGGCTCACAGCTCCAGTGTACAGCCCCTTGCTGAGGGGAAGTCACGGTGGAAGTCGCAGCGTAGGAGCGGGAGGCAGCTGACTATGAGAGCCCTTTCTCTGGGGTCAGGAAGCAGGAGGAATGTGCAGGCACTGAGTGGGGAACCCCAGCTCATGGGACGGGTACAGCTCACAGGGTGGGCCTTCCCCACTCCGATAGACTCAATCTAGAAAACCCCTCGCGGACTCTCCCGGGGAGTTGTCCCCTAGGTGATTTAAACCCTCTTAAGGACAGTTGTAATCATCACAGGATGCAGGGACAAGTGCAGCTTCAGAGATCTGGAAATGGAAAGGACACACATTCCCTGTCCCAGAGCTTTCACGAGGAAGGCAGTCCTGATTTTGGACAGCTCATTTTGATTTTTTTCATCAGAAAGACATGGTGGTGCATGCCTTTAATCCCAGCACTTGGGAGGCAGAGGCAGGCAGATTTCTGAGTTCGAGGCCAGCCTGGTCTACAAAGTGAGTTCCAGGACAGCCAGGGCTACACAGAGAAACCCTGTCTCAAAAAACCAAAAAAAAAAAAGAAAAAAAGAAAAGAAAAGAAAAGAAAGAAAGAAAGAAAGAGAAAAGAAAAAGGAAAGAAAGACTAGTTTCAGACTGCTGGCTTTCAGAGCTCTGTGGGAATACACGTGTGCTATTTTTACAGGCAGTGGCTTTATGGTGATCAGTCACAATGATAAGAAGAAACTAATGGGTCAATCTGAGTATGGGCTAGCGCCAGTCTCTAGAGCAGTGGTTCTCAACCTTCCTAATGCTGCTACCCTTTAATATAGTTCCTCATGTTGTGGTGACCCCTAACTTCAAAATTATTTCATTACTACTTTATAACTGTAATTTTTCTACTATCATGACAGTAATGTAAATGTATGATACACAAGACATTGTGACCCACAGGTTCAGAATCGATACACGGCTAGTGGATGACGTTTAGTGCCCTGGGCTTGTTTGTTCCCACAGGGAAAGAGAAATAAAGTTTCCTGGTGTTCTAGAAGAACCAGCAGGGCTGGCCTCAGCTCCTCAGTTGTCTCCTGGTCTGGGAAGCCTGACCTAATCAGGCCTTACCAGTCACACTTCCGGCTGCCTTGACTTGGTTGGGGTTGGAAGACTTACAGCAGAAGTACTTTATCTAGATGTTGGTTCTAGGAAACTCTAGGAGGAATTTGAGTTTCAAGGAGGAAGGAAACACTGAAAGGTAGTGGCCAGGCAATGGTGGGAGCTTAGCTTCCTCAAACACTCTAGAGACAGGGTTTCTCTGTGTAGCCCTGGCTGTCCTGGAACTCACTCTGTAGACCAGGCTGACCTCAAACTCAGAGATCGGCCTGCCTCTGCCTCTGCCTCCTAACTGCTGGGATCAAAGGCGTGCGCCGCCACTGCCCAACGCTATGTGACTTCTTTTAAACATTCCAACCCCACAGTAATCAGGCTCTGACTTCTGAACCCCATTTGATCTTAATTATCTCCTTAGTGATCTCTCTATATATACACTCACCCTGGGGATTAGGCTTCACAGGAATGTGGGGAATCTCTGAGCCCAAAGACTATTTATAGAGAATTCTTTAATCTTTATAGAATCAATCACCCCTCCACCCCACTCCTTGCTTTATTGAGTCATCTGGATAATCTAGTATAATCTCTTCAAGATCATTATCTTGGACACACCTGCAGAATTCTTTTTGTCCCACCAAGTAACATAGTCACATGTCCCAGGTGGACTAAGGTAATCCATACGTGATTCTCCCTGCCCTCCCCCACTCCTCTCCCTTCCTCCCTCCCTCCCCCACTGCATAAAAGGCTCTAGCCTTTTACAATTAGGACTATCTGGAGAAACAGGACCTAAAGCACAGGGATGTAGATGACGAGTGTGACCATGGTGGGCGTGGTCATCCACCAACTGTCAAAAAGCCGAGGACCAACCTGCCTCCACACAATGGAGGCAAGAAACTTCTAATGCTCAGGCCATTTGCTCTTCTTTGATGGTATCACACACTTTTGTCAGACAGACTCTGGTCAGTCTACTACTCCCAACTCTCCCTCACATACAAGTCATCTGTCATGATTGCTCCATAGAAAGGGTCCCATCCTGGGTCCCCTTTTATTATGTACATGTGCTCCTCTGACAGGCCAAACTACAAAGCTGTCCTTGGGGCAGCATGTGGCCCAGGTGTTTGTATAGGACATCCCCGCTCTCTCTCTCTCTCTCTCTCTCTCTCTCTCTCTCTCTCTCTCTCTCTCTGTGTGTGTGTGTGTGTGTGTTCCTCTGTCCCAGTTTTATGTCTGTTGCTGTGCTGAAATATCCAGACAAAAAGCAACATGGTGGAAAAAAGGGTCTCTTTGACCTACGGTTTCGAACTGCAGTCCGTCATTTGTGGGGAAGTCAGGGCAGGAGCTTGAGCAGCTGATCATATTACATCTGAAGCTTCGAGAAGACAGGGATAGACCCTGAGACAAGCCCCAGACCAGCCTGATGGAGACAATCCTTTGTCAGAGGCTCTTTTCTCAGGTAGGAGTTAAGACTAACCTCCACCACCCCTCTCCCACCTCTCCCGTCTTTTGGCCACACTCTCCAAATGTTCTTGCCTTTTCTCTGTGATGTCGACAACCTGGTAGGACTGGCCCTCTGGATTCTTCCCCCACCCCGACCCCATTATCTGGGTTTTTGCAGACATCATTTCATGCCTTATTTGTAAAGATAATTTTATTACTTTTGTTTGTTTGTTTGGCTTGAGTTACTTTTAAAGACAGCATCTCCCAATGTAACTCAGGCTGACCTTGAACTCGAAATCTTCCTGCCTTGGGCTCCTGAGTGCTGGGATTATGTGTGCATCCCCCTGTCCCTGGCTATGTGTTGGGTTTTATGAACAATTCTGTCCTGAATTTTGGGGTGAACCCTTGACTTTAGTTTTTCCAATGATGCTGACAGTTAAAAAAAAATGAAAGCCTGGATTCTCACTGTCTGCTTTTTATTCAGTCTGTACCACTCAGGAAACCACTCAATAAATACTCTGTGAGAACCTGGTTTTGTGCCAGGCACCTGGTAAACCCGGAGGAGTCAGTGGTGAGCACCACTCCGGGAGTGCAGGGGCTGGGAAGAAGGGCGGGTCTTTATCATAGAACCACATTCACGCATGTTTAGTTATAAGGGGAGATGAAGGCTCCTTACACAGAAGGTGTAGGGAAACCATTAGTGACAGTTTAAAGCAGAGCCCTGCCCTAGGCTGGGGGTCCTGGAGAGAACCTTCTCAAGGGACTGCCCCGGAACTGTGATCATGTGACCTGCATGTGATCATGAAGCAGGGAAGGGGTCCGGGAGCTGGGAGGCGAATGTGGCTGCCAGAGGGGCAGAGTTGGAGAAGGGTCAAGGCGAGCTCACTGGAAGGCAGGCAGGCTTGGGCTTTAGCTGCAAGAAAGTGCTGACACATGCAGATTTGTACATTGAGACGGTCTTTCTGGTGACCATGTGGAGAACAGACTTCCAGGAGAGAACAGGGGAGCACAGCTGTCGGGAGACCGGTTGGGAGGCTCTCGTGGGCACAGGGGAGGCGCCTGAAGGTTGCTTGGGTGGGACTTTGGCAGTACACAAAGGGAGAGACGGCGAGTTTCTTGAAAACCAAACTGTGGAAAGTTTCGAAGTTAAACTTCAGGGCAAATATGAGTTAGTAAGTGGGGTTTGTATTAAGTGGGGATGGCACATTTTGAAAGGCGGAACTGCCAGCTCTGGCCAGGCCTAAGATCTCTGTAGAAGGAGTGAGTCATGTCATACCACCAGCCTCAGATATGACCGAGATGGCATCTTGGGGGAAGTTTACATATTCAAGTCTATGTCCGTGGGTGGCCAACATTGTTGAAGAGTCTACCATATAAATATCTCTAACATTCTTTGTGCATGTGTGTGTGGGAGGCACTGTTTCTAAAACCACAGTGGAGAGGGGCTGACCTTAGGGGTGAAAGGCTTACAATAAATTGGGAATTCTGGGAATCTCACCCCAGGAATGCTGGCGTCTTTCCACACTGGTAACTGTCTTGTGAACTTTAGGATTTGGCAGTCAGTCAACCCAAATAGCTCCCGGCACAAGAGTCAACAGAGTCCAGAATAATCTCTGCTGCACTGTCTCATGTCTCTAAGGGGCATGCCTTAGTCCTTCCCTCCTTCAGTTAAAGCAGGTCTCTCATCCAAAGATCTCTTTGGACTATTTTTTCCCTTATGCTTTCTTCTGTTTGTGCGTGTGTACGCGTGTGTGTAACATGTTTGTATAAGTGCACATGTGTCTATGTGTGGGCGTATACATAGACGTGTGGAGACCTGAGGGCGATGCTGGCTGTCTTCCTCTATCATTCTTTACCTTATTTTTTGAGATGGGATCTCTCACTGAACCTGGAGCTCACTGACTGGCTAGACTGGCTGCCTAACAAGCCGAGGCATCCTCCGGTCTCTACCTCTCCAGTCCTGACGTTACAGGCACACGGCCACACCCAGTTTTTTATGTGGGTGCTGGGGATCTGAACATAGGTTTTGATGTTTGAATAGCAAGTACTTTGCTCACTACGCCATCTCCGCCCCTTCAGCTTTTCCTGGGAGAGAATCCCACATGTTCACATTCAAATCTCTGGTCTGAAGCATACTGATGAGATACCCAGATGGCCTCATTAAACTTACTAGCTAATGTCAGTGGGGCCTGTGGACTGTCCAATCAGATGTTATTATCCAGTGGTCTTCCATTCTCCCCTCCCATTCCCACCTCAGTAGATGGGCAATTCGGAGATAAGTGTGGGTGTACTTTGGGGGTCAGACTGAAGGCTTCCAGATTGGAGCTTGCTTGCCCAGTGCAGTCTGAACCCGACCCTTATTCTCCTTCAATGACTCATTGTGGAAAGGGGAAAGAATGAATTCTTGGTGGCTGCTGGCTACAACACAGGTCCAAGGGACTTCCCAGGACCTCGTAGCTGAGCTCTGTTGCTCGAGTGAGCCTTACCACTCCGACTTCATCATTAAAAACCATGACTCTCCGAAGCCTTGACTACACTTTGATTCCCCGAGGAGGTGGAGGTGGGTGGCAGCTTTACAAAAACCAATGGCGCTGGATGCCTATGGTAATGATTTGATCCATTGCCCGGGCTGGGTGTGAGTCACCACAACTCTCCTCCATCTGTATCTGCAAAGCAAACTGTGGGTTACTTTAATTCCAGTCTATCATTGGGTTGCCTTACCCAGAACATACTTTCTTCCTCTCTCCCTAAATCACTAATGTTCACCTGTGTGAGACTAGGCTCTACACGAAGACTTAGCCTCAGAAACTTGGCCTTCATTACTTTCACCATCTGAGGACTAGGTCTGGGGTTGGCCCCACTTGGGAGTTGTGTGCAGATTTTAGATTCTTAAAAACAGTCTGGGAAGTAGAACTATGTTTGATAGGTTGGGAGTCTAGAAAGGTCAGGAGGCTCATGGAACGCCACCCAGTTCTGGAATTCACTGCTCTGACCCTCTGCAATCCAAAGATTGACTTGTCTGAATGTTCTTTGAAAATGGTAAAGATGGGTCAGCACCCACTTACTTTGGAAGAGTAAAGAGACCAAGACATGGAGTGAATGAGCTCAGAACAGACTACACTGCGTCACTGGAAGTCGCCCAACTTGTGGGCACTAGATGTTGTCATGGGTGTTTTGCATTCACCGTCTTGGGCTGTCCTAACTAAATACCACAGATTGGTTTGCTTATACAATACTTACTTTTCCCACAGCTCTGGAGGTGACAAATCCACGGTCAGGTGCCAGCATGGTCAATCTCTGGGGAGAGCTTCTTTCTGACTTGTAAGATGGCCACCAACTTGCTGTATACTTGTGGTGTTGGAGGCAGGGACACAGAACAAGACATAACATGTGCTTCTTTTAAGCACTGTGACCCTGCCTTTCAGGAAAGGAAGGGGAGGGAAAGGAGAGATGGGGATGCCTCAGGATCTCACTTAATCTCAATCACTTTCTTCTAGGCTTTATCAAGTGTTTATAACACTTCTAGAAAAATTCTGATAGCTCATTTCTCTGCTGAGCCTCCCTTCCTGAAGAGGGCTGGCATGGGGTGGGTGGTAGAGGCACTCTCCTCTCTGTACTCTATGCCTGGTCTTCAGGAAGGCTATCGCCAAAGACAATTGTGTTCCCTTTCAAAGCCTTTCAGCCTGTAAGTTGGTTATTCACAGGGATTCACAAGGAAAATATCATTACTGACCCCAATTCTGTTTTGTTTTGATTTGTTTGAGACGAGGTTTCTCTGTGTAGCCCCAGTTGTCCCAGACTTGCTCTGTAGACCAGGCCTGCCTCTGCCTCCCTAGTGCTAGAATGGAAGGTGCCCCCACTGCTGCCATTACTACCACCCGGCTCTGCCCCCAGTTCTAAGGGCACTGTTTGTCTCTGGCTATACTAGACCGAACACACCAACCTCACCTAAGGGGTTGACTTCCACACTGCAGCCCACACTCTACTCACCCACAGATCTTTCCATTGTGGAAAGGGGAAATGCTCGTCCCTTCAGACTCTTAGTAAAGAAGATGCTGGGAAGCAGTGCCAAGTGCAAGCCTATAGCTGTCGTCCTGGTGCTAAAGAGGCTTCCAGACAGCATCCTCCCAGTGTGCGGGCACAGGCTTAGCTCCTCCCACTTCATCCTTTAAGGTCTTCTCCTTTTGTGCTGTTAGAAGCGGATCTCGAGAGGCCCTCATGGCAAGGATTTCAGGAAGCTTAGGTGCAGCTACATCAGCAGACACCCTAAAAGGGGGAAGGCGGGGAGAGCTGCACAGTTAACTCTATATTCTAGGCGTTTTTCCTGTCCTCATCCTAGTCCAGCCCTGGATGAATATCTTCCCTACAGAGATTTGTTAAGGTTAAACTACCAAATATAGGAAAAGTGTTTATTATATGCTATCCACCCTATAAATGTTCACTTTTCTTTTCCTGTGCCAGTCAGTTTTCCATTACTATAACAAATACCCAAGATAATCCACGTAAAAAGAGGAAAGGTTCAGTTTCCCTCATGACTTCAGAGGTTCCAGTCCATGGCTTCTTGGACTCATTGCCTTTGGGTACACCATGGTGGATAGTATGTAGCTGAGTTAAGCTGCCCACTTCATAGAGACCAGGAAGAAGAGAGGGAGAGAGAGAGAGAGAGAGAGAGAGAGAGAGAGAGAGAGAGAGAGAGAGAGAGAGAGAGAGAAAGAGAGAGAGGAACAAATGCCAAGGTAGCAATACCCCTTTCAAGGACACATATCAAATAACCTCCCTAAGAGTGCCAGGAACCGGGTACTGCACTAATTTCTTCTCTATTGCTGTGATAAAACACCTTGACCAAGGCAACCAACAGAAGGAAGGGTTCGTTCAGAGGGATCAGAGTCCACCATGGCAGAGAATCATAGCAGCAGGCAGCAGACACGACAACCTCACATCTTGAGCTATAAGCAGTAAGCAGAGACAGCCAATTCAAACCCGCAGGAGTCTTTACACTCTCAAAGCCCATCTCCAGTGACATTCTTCCTCCAACAAGGCCAC
This sequence comes from Grammomys surdaster, assembly GCF_004785775.1. Taxonomy (NCBI): domain Eukaryota; kingdom Metazoa; phylum Chordata; class Mammalia; order Rodentia; family Muridae; genus Grammomys; species Grammomys surdaster. The sequence continues at coordinate 904,256 of NW_021604856.1, forward strand.
ACCTTGTAAACTTCCTTAGACAGCGCCACCAACTGGGGGCAAAGTATAAATACCAGACCTAGGAGGGACATTCCACCCAATCCACCACAGGAACTGTACCTTCACCACAGGAACCTTGGGAGAACACTGAAGATCTACACCGTCTAAACATGATTTCAAGAGGAACTATATTCTCAGTTATCACTTAAAAATCACAATAAGGGTTGGGGAGATAGTTTAGGTAGTTAAGTATTTGCTGTGTAAGTGCGGGAATCCGAGTTTTGATCCCTAACACTCTCACTTAAAAAAAAAAAAAATTCTGGAGGGCTAGAGAGATGGCTGAGCAGTTAAAAGAGTATGCTACTCTTCCAGAAGGCCAGAGTTCAATTCCTAGCCCCCACATAGTGCAGTTCACAGCCACCTATAGTTCCAGCTCCGGGGACCCAGACATCTCCTTTCTGGGCTGTGAAAGTACCATATGCATTCGTGCGCATACTGTCCCCACACATATACACATAATTTAAAAATGATAAAATCAGTCTTTAAAAAAAAATAAAATAAGGCTGGGCAGTGGTGGCACACACCTTTAATCTCAGTACTTGGGAGGCAGAGGCAGAGGCAGGCGGGTTTCTGAGTTCGAGGCCAGCCTGGTCTACAGGGTAAGTTCCAGGACAGCCAGGGCTACACAGAGAAACCCTGTCTCGAAAAACCAATAAATAAATAAATAAATAAATAAATAAATAAAATGAGAATATTTTAAAAGCTGGGTGCAGCAACATGTACCTCAGCAGTCAACCTATAATCTCAGCACTGGGGAGGTGGAGACAAGACACTCTCTGGGTTCACTGGCTGGCCGGTCTAGCCTAACCCATGAGTTCTAGGTCCAGTTCAAGACCTTGGTGGTGTATGCCTTTAATCCTAGGACTCAGGTGACAGGCAAGGGCAGGCAGGTCTCTGAGTTCCAGGCTAGCTTTATCTACAAAGCAAGTTCCAGGACAGCCAGAGCACACAGAGAAAAATTCTCTCAGCAAACAAACAAACAAACAAACGCAAAAAAGACCTTGCCTCAAAACATAAAGTGGATAAATGATCAAGGAAGACACCCCATGTTGACCTCTGACCTCCACATGCACACACACACACACACATGCACATTTGAATACACACACTCACATACAGGTGACCAACTGATCAGAATAATGCTAACTGGCATTTATTTAGCTCTTAGGAGCTGAGTGTTACATTAACGACAGTGCTCTGCTGTGGGCTTCCTAGCTGTCCTTTCCAGCTGTCGTGCGGTTCGGACGCACTGTTATCAACCATCTGCTCAACGGTTTTTTATGAGGCTAGACATTATTATCCTAATTCAAGACAACAGGCTCAGAGAGTGATTAAATAGTTTGAGATTAATACTTGATTTAAGACAAGGGAAAAGAGTAGGCGTTTGACTCCAGCATCAGCCAAGAGAACAAGATTGGAGAGATAAGATGGGTCCTCAAAGGGGAAAGGAGGGAGACCGCAGACGCCAAAAATGGCTACAGACGCCAAAAATGGCTACACTGTTTTCCTCCATTCACCCAGAGAACCCTTCAAGGCAGGCAAATGTATCCTTACTTGTCAGAGGGGCTCGGGGAAGTGGAATTTCTGGTCTAGGGATGCTAAGACTTTCTCAGCAGGATCCTCATGAACTTGTGTGAGCCCTTCACTGATGATAAAGTCACCCTGGGAGTCTGAGGCCTTGTGAGCATTGTTCTCCTGCCAACTAATAGGCAAAAGCCAGTTCCCTGCTCACACTTGTCTGCTCGGATCAGGACTTCTTCATGATATCAGTGACTCAGGGATGTATTATTTTAGTCTTGTGTCTCTGTGCATGTTATTAGATACATTTAGTTTTTGAAGCTATGGAACAGTTTTGAGATGTTATGAATTGTACTAGCCTTAAGCGTGTTAGGTGAGCACACTGCTGGCCAGCTATGTCGCCAGACCCTGAGCTTGAATTTCTAATATGTGAATACTCATAGGTGTAAGTCATGTAAACAAAAGCTCTTTAGAATCTTTTTTGTTTTGTTGTTTTTTTGTTTTGTTTTTGTTTTTGTTTTTTTCAAGACAAGGTTTCTCTATGTGGCCCTGGCTATCCTGCAGCTCACTCTGTAGACCAGGCTGTCCTTGAACTCAGAGAGCTGCCTCCCTCTGCCTCCTGAGTGCTAGGATTAAAGGCGTGCCACCACTGCCTGGTGTCTTAGGGTTTTACTGCTGCGAACAGACACCACAATCAAGACAATTCTCATAAGAACAATATTTAATTGGGGCTGGCTTACAGGTTCAGAGGTTCTGTCCATTATCATCAAAGTGGGAACATGGCAGCATCCAGGTAGGCATGGTACAGGAGGAGCTGAAAGTTCTACATCTTCATCTGACAGCTGCTAGCAGAATACTGGCTTCCTGGCAGCTAGGACAAAGGTATTAAAGCCCACATCCACAAGGTCACACCTACTCAAACAAGACCACACCTCCCAATAGTGCCACTCCCTGGGCCAAACATATACAAACCATCACACTTGGCTTCTAAATCCTTAATTAGTTAAAAGTACAAATGAGTCCCAAGACTCAAAAGATCATTACTGGCCAGACTTTCATCTTTTTTTCTTTCTCTTTTTCTCTTTTT
>NW_021604856.1:906999-928501 GCF_004785775.1 Grammomys surdaster
AACTCACTCTGTAGACCAGGCTGGTCTTGAACTCAGAAGGGCTACTTGCCTTTGCCTCCCAAGTGTTGGGATTAAAAGCATGGGCCACCATTGCCTGGCTCTTCTTTTTTTTTTTTTTTTTTTTTGGTTTTCCGAGACAGGGTTTCTCTGTGTAGTCCCGGCTGTCCTGGAACTCACTCTGTAGACCAGGCTGGCCTCGAACTCAGAAATCCACCTGCCTCTGCCTCTGCCTCCCAAGTGCTGGGATTAAAGGCGTGCACCACCACTGCCCGGCTGGCTCTTCTTTTTCTTTTTGGTGTACGTACCTGTGCAGGTGTGAGGTATGTGTGTGTATGCAGGTATACATATGTATGTGTGTGTGTGCATGCAGGTGTGCATGTATATGTGTATACATACAGGTGTACATGCATGTGTGTGGCCAGAGGTTAATCTGGTAGAATGACTTTTCATGTCCACCTTTTGCTGCTTGTGACTAGGAAAGTTTTCTACACAGGCTTCATGAGGTCCTTTGGCTTTTACTTGTTTACACATACGTTTACCTCTATTCTCTTCTCCTTTAGCCTGTGACAATTCAAATAGCACTGTTTGGCATCAAGCTTACCTAAACACAATGGCATTGCAAACACTGAACCTATGATGTGGTATTCAGTTGTATCCAGATGACCCAGAATAGGCCAAGATCTTTTTTCTTCTGTTTGGTAGGGATTCTACCCTAGGAATTGAACCCAGGAAAGCTCCACCATTGAGAAACACTCATACATGCATGACAGTGACTCTGAAGAGCTCACGCTGAGAGACTCAAGCACAGGGGCCATGTTCATGCAATGAATCAGAGAGAGACTGGGGAAGCCACTGATGTCAACACGGTAGGCTTAGTGTCATAAGTAAGACACCTACGGGTCATTTAAAGACTTGCTCCATCGTTTCTATGTCCTGGATTGTCTAAGTTTGAAATTTTGCCACTCGGCTTTCTGGCTTTCTAAGGGATCACAGACGTCTTGAGAGCCATTTGCTTGCCTTTAACACACACTGTGTCGACACTGTGCTCTGGGGATCCCTAGACTACTTTGTCTGGTTCTCCCTCACCATGTCTACCATTGAAGCCTCTCAAAACATTCCTTTCTCCCTTAAAAAGTGGATCAGGGGTTGAGGAGATGCTCAGCCGATGTTTGCCACGCAAGCGCCAGGATTTGGGTTAGATCTGTAGCACATATGTAAAGAGCCAGGGGCAGTGTGACTCACACGTGGAACCCCAGCTCTGGGATACCTAGGGTGTACTTACCAGCTAATCTAGTCTACTTGGTGAGCTTCACATCAACGAGAGACCCTTTCTCATGAAACAAGATGGATGCCTCCTCAGGAAGGACGCTGGAGGTTGCCTTCTGCCATTCACATGCACACACATGGATCTGCATACACAGATTAGCGCCCACATGCATGCACACAAAATCAGTATTTTCTCCCATAATCCCTGGACCTCAGAGTGACATGTCAGTCCTGGGAGCAGATCATATTCCCTTTCTGCAGACAACTCTCAAATGCTTAGTTCTAGTGCTGCCACATACTAGCCCTGTGAACCTGAGAGCATCGACGTCCCTGTCTATAAAATGGCCATCGCGCCCCACCCCAACTCCCTGCCTGCCCCAGGCATTGCCTGCTGTGGTGTCGCTGTGAGGCTCAAATCGAATCAAATATCCCAGAAACCACAGAGAGCTAGCCAAATGCAAATTGACAGTAGCGCAGACCAGGCCATGAATAATATTCCCTTCATGATTCTTCCATCAAGTTAGACAGGAGCGATATCTTGACAACAGATCAACATACTGAAGACTTAGGAACCTGAGTCTTACCCGGGGGGGATTCCCCCCCCTCACCCCCACTTCACTTCTAACTGTAATATATTTCATCCAAATATTATGGTGCTCAATGATTTTCTACTTGTGATGGAAATGAGACCCTCTTCTTAAATTGATGACGGGTGCCTTCCTGTTCCCAGAAGAGGCATGAATAACTCAGCTGATCTAGAAACAGAACTCTCTTTCTTGAATGGCCATCTTTCTTCTTATAACCACATTGCAGAGAGGTTGGAACCAACAGACAGACAAAAACAAAAATCACCCATTGGATCTGGAAAGATGGCTCAGCAGCTAAGAACACCAGCTGCTCTTCCAGAGGTCCTGAGTTCAAGCCCCAGCACCCACATGGTGGCTCCCAACCATCTGTAAGGGATCTGATGTCCTCTTCTGGTGTGTCTAAAGACAGCGACAGTGTACTCCCATATATAAAATAAATAAATCATTAAAAAAATGACTCAGGATTTTAGTCTTTGAATATAACTGTTGGTAAGCTTGCCCATTTTAGCCTAGTTATTATCTGTGAGCATTGACAGCAAGAAGGCCTCGACATATACTGTATTCTGTCTTTTCTCTACTTAGCATTATAGCAAGCGTTTCCATGTTTGCCACTGTACATGTGTGAGTACATGTGCACATGAATGAACACATACATGTACATGATATATGTGGCGGCCACAAGTCAATGTTGGATGTCTTCCTCAGTCTTATCTTCTGAGAGGGGTCTCTGCCGACTCAGATCTCACTGACTGTGTTAGACTCACTGGCCAGCAAAGCCCAGAGATCCTCCTGCCTCTGCCGTCATCCAATGCTGGGGTTACACACGCACATAGCCACACCCAGTTTTTATGTGAGTGCTGGGGAGCCAAACTCAGCTCCTCATGCTTGCTGAGCAAGCACCTTACCATCTGAACCATCTTTCCCGTCCCTGTGATTATCGTTTTAATGTCAATATAGCAATCCATAAATGTGCTTTTTCTATTATTACTATTATTTCTATTATTATTTCTATTAATGTACGTTTTCTATTATTTTTTATCTTGGTGCTATGGGGATTATTACCTCAATGGGCAGTTGCGGTTGCAGCTGCTGTTATTTTTTATTGCTGTTTTTGAGACAGGGCCTCTTCACATATCCCTGGATGTCCTGGAATTCACTATGTGGACCAGGCTGGCCTTGAACTCACAGAGACCTATCTGCTTCTGCCTCCCAAGTGCTAGGATTAAAGTCATGCACCCCCATGCCTCACGTGTGTGGGTCCTTGTTCCAGAGGGCATCCCACAAAGATGTCCGGGCCAAGGAGATAGAGTGCGAGCAGGGAGGGGGAATTGCCTCCACTGCTGCCTCCGCCCAAGTCTCTGCTGTCGCTACCCAGTTACTCCCAGGTGCTGCACCTGTCTCTCCATGCTGAGCCTACCCGGGCTGGGCCAGTAGGAAGCCAGCTAGCTAGCAAGGAGGGGAGGGTCCTGAAGGCACTTTGGGAGAGCAGATCTCTTCCCAAGTGTTACAGCTCTTTCGACAGAAACTCTCAGACAACAGGATGATTCTTGCACACCTTTACTTCTCCTGAATAGAGCCCTTATATACAGTTTTGGGGTGGGTCAGGGTCTGGCAGCAGATAACGCCTATTGGCTTGGTCTGAGAGCTTGGAGATACCTCATCTACATGTGGGAGAGCCTGTTCCTCATGACTGATGGCCATAGATCCCTCTGTGAGAGGGGCTGTGAGGGATGAAGCTGAATGAAAGGAACCAGGGCCCAGGAGCAGAGCTGAACACCTGCCGTTCCATTAGGGTCTGGGGTTCGAGGTTTGTGCTCGACCAGGTGCCCAGCTGCCTCTCACGGCCCACTGCCCCACACACGCGGGCAGACTTTTCAAATGCAACACTTTGTCTTTTAAAATAAGGTCTTAAAAATAGTCTTATTAGCTCAAGGGTATGGGAAATATTCAGCTTTCTCGTGAGCATATATCTGTTGCTTTCCCAAAGGATCTCAGGAATTATGTCACTGGGTATGTGTGAGGTCACTAAAATCACCCCAGTAACGTGTGGATTTTAGTAAGATTTTTATTAATTTAGTAAAGTTAAATGCTATCTTTTTAAAGATTTGCTTTTATTTATGTAAATGCCTGTGTATCTTCTTGAATGTGTGCCCACCTGTGTGTTGGTGTAGGCAGAAGCTACTTAGAGTTACAGGCAGCTGTGAGCCACCCTTATATGGATGCTGGGAACTGAATTCCAGTTCTCTGCAAGAGCAAGTACTCTTAACTGCTGAGCCAGCTCTACCAGCCCCAGATGCTATCTTTTTTTTAAATGCTATTTTTATTTCCACAAATGAGAGAAAAATTTCAGAAACTGTTTTAGAGGGGGAAAAAAACATTTGGCACTAAGAAGAGAAGTCCTGGTAGCTGTTTGTATTTTCACCAAAGAGGGGGGAAGCATGTTGGTACCTAATCCCTTCTGAGAGGGCGAGAGTAGCCAGTCCAGTTTTCCTTATCCCCATCACCGCAGGGTTGAAATACCCGTCAAGTGGGTTGTATTGAACTTATTACGTGCACTGTTGGGACTCGCGGATAGACAGATTCAGTAGTGTTGAACTTCTAAAGCAGCAGCAGAATCTAATGGTCCAGAAGGATGAGACTGGCAGTGTACAAACTACCATCTGATGACTGCCATCCACACCCGGAAAAGATCTGCAGGCAAACAGACTCTGCCGTGGTGTTTATAGCTTCTTGGAGGGAGCCAAGCCTCTCAGCTTTGCTCTGTGTATCAGCTCCCAGTGGAACTGGACTGGGAAAAGACCGAGCCAGTTTTCTTGGTTTTAAATTGCTCATTTGCCTGAAAAGAAGTGATGTGAAATTTGTGAATCAGAATCTTGGAAACTCTCAGATGGATGCAGATGGTAGAAACAATTATAATTAGGAAGTCTTTCTTCCATAAAAAAAAAGTCAAATCAAATCAAATCAAATCAGGGGCTGGTGAGATGGCTCAGCAGGTTAACAGCCAAGAGTGAACTTTTCTCATTCTGTAGGCTGCTGCTTTGTCCGAATTATGGTGTCCTTTGCCTTACAGATGCTTTTTAGCTTCACGTGATCCCATTTGTTAATTGTTGTTCTTGGTGTCTGTGCTATCAATGTTCTGTTCAGAAAGCCTACCCCTCTCTTCCCTTCACCCAGGGTAGGGTGGAGACAGGAGGATCAAAATTTCAAGGCCGTCCTCAGGTACAAAGCAAATTTGAGGTAAGTCTGGGCTACATGAGACCCTGTCTCAAAATAAAATAAAGTAAAAGAATGAAAAGTAAAAAACTGAAAACTCATTTCATCTAAATATTAGGATGAAACAATATTCCTGTGGTTTTTATTTTACACACAAAAACTGACTCTAAGAAGCTAAAATCGAGGCCAGGTGGTGGTGGTGCACGCCTTTAATCACAGTACTTGGGAGGCAGAGGCAGGCAGATCTCTGGGAGTTTGAGTCCAGCCTGGTTTACAGAGCAAGTTTCAGGACAGCCAGGGCTATACAATGATACCCTGTCTCGAAGAAGAAGAAGAAAAGGAGGAGGAGGAAGAGGAGGAGAAGGAGGAAGAAGAGGAGGAGGAGGAAGAGGAGAAAGAGGAGAAAGAGGAGGAGGAGAAGGAGGAAGATGAAGATGAGGAAGAAGAAGAAGGAGGAGAAGGAGAAGGAGAAGGAGACGGAGACGGAGACGGAGACAAAGCTAAAGGCCTTGCCCAAAAGTCACATGCCTTAGAAATGATTATAAAAGTTACTCAAATCTTTTTACTTCTACCAAGGAATCACCCTTCCTAATCTTAACGTGAGACAACAGGCTTAACTCAGCAAGGTTGCCAGATGGATCTGGGCAAGACGAGAAGCAGGTGAGTGCAGACTGTGAACAGCAGGTGGCGCAGTGCCCTTGGTGTTCCAGGCTGTGCCTCACTGTCCTCTGGAAAGCAAGGTCGATATGGACAGCCATAGAAGGCTTAAGTGACTTGTGACTCACCTCTCTCTCATCCTTCTTCTCCTAAACTGGGTGGGCCGTTCCCATGTGTGTTCTCATTCTCTACAGAAGCAGATCTCCACGGAAGGAATGAGTTTGGGAGAGAAGAATCAGCTGAGGGATGGCTTGGTGGTTAAAAGCTTGGCTCTTATAGATTTTGGTTCCCTACACCCAAGTCAGGAGGTTCCTAACTGCCTGTAACTCCAGCTCCAGGGGTTCCTGTGTCTCTGGCCTCAAGGGTGTACATATACCCACCCCCCACACACACACACATACTCAACTTCCACATTTACTATGGAAAAGTTCCTGCCTCCTAAGGCTGGGTCCTTGACGGCTTCCCTTTCTACCGTTCATTCAATTCTCCCACTTTGAGATACAAATGTCCTGCCCATGAAATAGATCTTAGAGAAGGACACTGAGATTGTGGTAGAGGAAGAAAGATTTGCATGATCTTTGAAGCTGAACAGACTGGAAATCAGACTCGGCTGAAGTATTTGTGTAAAATACTTAATGCCTCAGTAAGACTGTAAAATGGTGATATTATAAGTTACAGTGTAGATTTATTATGAGGATTTAAAAAAAAAACAGAAAGACCATCTTGTAATTATGTGGAAGATGCCTTAAGACCTTTAAAATGAAGAGGGCTGAAGAAATGGCTCAGCAGTTAAGAACATTTGCTATCCCTGCAGAAAACTGGGGGTTAGATTTCTCACCTCCACACTTGTGCTGTGATATGTCCCCTAAATAAACAGATAAGTAAATAAAATAATCAATTAAATCATGAAGTAATTAAAAATATGCAAAGAAAGAATTCAGAAGCAGTCAAAAACAATTTTAGATAAGGGCTAGAAATGACCAAAAATGTAGTGTTTCATGTAGAAAAAGAATGTTGAAATATTTTTGTTTCGCCAACCTTCTAGCTGTTAAAATGTTACTGTTTAAGTTGTTATAACTGAAAGAGATAAAATTGGTTTAAAAGCGTCCTCAGTAAACTAATTGTTCAGCAGTTGACTAAGCTGATAACTTGGTGAATTTTGGTGTTTGGTTACACTGATTTTTTAAAATTAATTTAAAAAAAATGTATGTAGATACCTGGGTGAGTTTTGAGTCCACCATGTATACACTGACCCTCACAGAGGTTAGAAGGTGTCAGATCCCCTGGAACTGGATAAGCCATCTTCTGTGGGTGCTGGGAGCAGAGTGCACTTCCTCTGAAAGTGCTGTAAGAGCTTGAACCATCTCTCCAACCCAGGTTTGCACTGATTTTGGCAAACGGGCTTGTATTGATCGAACGTGGAGCCGTACTCAGTGCACTTATACACTTGTTAATTAATGCATGAATGGATGAATTAGAAGGCTCTTGACATCAGTCCTTCTCTAGTCAATGACTTCATGTGATGTCAGCGTTTTAAGATCCCTGCGCTTCCTGAGTCATGAAAACTGCCTCCCACACATCTCCCACAATGCACTCACTGCCTACTCTTGAGGCTATGAGGCTACTTAATCAGAGTCAGTGATTCCCTGAAGTCCCCCGGGGGGGGAACAGCTCCCAGGGGAGCCATCCACTCACTTGTCATAGAGCACTGGTCTTGCCAGTTTACCTTGAGTTAATCCCTCACCTGTCGTGCAGGGGTAAGTCTGAGGTCTGCCCTACTTCTCCTTAGCATGGCTGAGGACATAAAAACTCCACAGTTCCCTTGGATCAGGAAAGTGCTGGATGGGTGTCAGTCAATCTTTGTGAAAATCAAGCTTGGCGATGAAGGGGTTATTAGAGGAAAGGAGATCCAGCAGGAGGAGGGTCAAACCTGCTCTCCAGACTCTTGACTTCCTGGTCACTAGCAACCACAATAGACAGGGACTCACACCTGTTAAACTGCCTTCCCCAAGTCACCCACCAGTGAGGAACAGGAAAATTCCAGTGGCCTTACCAATGCCAGTCCACTGAGGGATGACATCACTGCCTGGAGTCAGCCGAGGGTGAGGCCAGAAGAGGAAGCCTAGATCCAGTCATAATCAGGCTGGCTTCCCTTTCCATCCTTCACAGCTATAGTCACCCTGCTGTGTGGGGGTAAAGGGAGCCCAATAGTCACACTGAGGGGATCTAGGTGGGGAGAATGGGGAGAAGAGAACACAGCTGGGGCGACAGGGACAGCAATAGTCCAAGCCTGAAGACAGCATCAAAGACAAAGGCTTGGGGGACAGAGATGCCTGGGGAAAGCTGTTTTCTCTGTCCTTTCTGTTCTCAAGCCTAAGAGGGAAATCATTACAGGGAGACGAAGACATCCTTCAAAGGACAAAGGGCCAACCAGCATGCTATCAGTGTCCACTTTTAGTGCTTGATGGTGGCGACAGTCCAGCTAGGACCAGTAGACCCATCACTGCTAGGGGATACTGCCAGGCAGTGGCCCAGGTGCCTGGCCTGTGTGTGTGTGTGTGTGTGTGTATGTTTGTATGTGTGTCTCTCTCTGTGTGTTTCTGTGTGTCTCTGTGTGTGTGTGTGTCTGTGTGTGTATCTCTCTGTGTGTGTCTCTGTATGTGTGTGTGTGTCTCTGTGTGTATCTGTCTGTGTATGTGTTTGTGTGTGTGTGTCTGTCTCTGTATGTGTGTGTCTGTCTCTGTGTGTGTATGTGTGTGTGTGTGTGTATGTGTGTCTCTCTCTGTGTGTTTCTGTGTCTGTCTCTGTGTGTGTGTGTGTGTCTGTGTGTGTGTCTGTGTGTGTGTCTCTGTGTGTGCACGTATGTGCCCCCAACTCCATCAACCCCAGGGGAACCCTACCATAACGGCTCATCACACTGGTAAGGTGCATTTTCTTCCCAAGGAACTTCTATACCTCTCTTGCAAAGCTCATTGCCCTGAATAACATTCCTGAGTTAAAAGTACTTAGATATGGGCCGGGCAGTGGTGGCACATGCCTTTAATCCCAGCACTTGGGAGGCAGAGACAGGCGGATTTCTGAGTTCAAGGCCAGCCTGATCTACAGAGTGAGTTCCAGGACAGGCAGGGCTATACAGAGAAACCCTGTCTCAAAAACAAACAAACAAACAAACAAACAAAAAGTACTTAGATATGAACAGACTCTGGAAGGTTCTGAGGCTCAGCTAATCCAATTATCACGCAGCAATGGAATCCCATCGTCCTCCTCAGGTACCTGGATTAATGAAGCCCGAACCCCGAGACTGTTATATGCCCAAAGGTCATGTAAGAACGGAATCCACTTTCAACATCATATCTGACACACTAAACACACATATCTTACATTAACTAAAAAAATGTTTACTATGGAAAAGATCAAAAAGTTATTATTTTTTATAATCCTTTCCCCACATGTGTGTGGTATGTATGTGTTTGTATGGGCTTTTTTGTGTACGTGTGGGAGCTTATGAGTGCATATACATAGGAAGGCCCAGGGTTGATGTTAGGACCATCCTCCATTGCTCATCCAACTTACTGAGTTAGGGTCCCTGGGTCAAACTCAGAGCCAGTTGGTATGACTAGTCTTGCTACCAGCTTACTGTGATGATCCCTTGTCTGCCTTCAGAGAACCACCATACCCACTTGGCATTTATGTGGGTTCCTGGGGATTTGAACTCAGGTCCTCACACTTGCTCAGGGAGCATTTACTGCTGAGCCATCTTATTCTTTTCTGTTTTGAAACAGTTAAGCCACACAGACTCACTCACTACCTCGGTGGCTACATTCTCTGGGCTATCCCACACGAGCACAGGAAGTCTGATAGAGCAGGGGGAAAGTCAAGCCATAGCAGTATTTCCGAGCAGAGAAATTAGAAGTTGCTAAAGTTAAACTCGGATGAGGTTGACGCAGTTATGTGTTTTCTGGACACTTAATTAAAACGCCTTGTTTTCCCACTCCATTCCTCTCTTACGTTTTAGATCCAAAAAATTTTCTGGTGTCTTGTATCTCTTGTGTCTTCACAGGCCTTTGGGCACAGCTCCTTGGCTCGGGGCCCTGTGCCAGGGAACTGACCGACCAGATGCTTCTGCTTGTGGCTATTGATAGCAACTGTTGAGATTTTAGCCTGTTCCTCACCTCCTTCTGACACATTTCTGACTCCTTGTTCCTCCTATCCGCCTGTGCCTACTGCAGGGTTATCAAACCTGGCCACAGGGCTCAACCCTTTCATGATTCCACTGGACATATATGTAAACGGACAAAGTCCGAGGCATGGGCAGCTGCCGCCCTAGTAACCTAGCAACCTTTGCCATCTGGTTGGCTCCATCCCTGTTCATTCAATGTCTGAATTCTCTGTCTGTACCGTTTCTCATTCTGTACAACTTGCCTGTGCCCGACCACCCTGCTCAGGGCAATTTTTAAAGGCCTAGGCTACAGGGTCCATTTTCTTTTCTGGATGCTTTTTTTTTTTGCAGAACAGGATGCTAACCAGGCCCTAACCCTAAGCCTTGAATCTTCAGAACGATATTATTCTGTCACAAGAACAACTGTTGTATCCCTCAAAGCTCTGAGGGGCTGCCACTACAAACGTCCCGGGACAGGGACTACACCAGCTGTTGGGGTGACACTCTTGTTTGTGTTTTGGCATGTTCCCACCCACAAGAAGTATGAAGATGAATGTGGATTCTGGCTTTGTTTTACCTGTACTTCCTCCTGCCTCTGGGCTCCTCTGATCTTCAGTCTCAGAAGACTATCTAGGTGGCTATATTCTCTGGGCTATCTCCTCCAGACTCTGATGAGTCAGGTGGAAAAGTCCTAGCTAAGCTCCAGGCCTCAGGTTCACCATCCTGGGCTTTTTAAGGCCGTGTTCCCCTCATAGCCTTTGACTACCTGACTTTTCCTAGGTTTGAATGTCCTTCAGCAAACAGAGGACAGAGGCTGGCTGCTTGTTGAAAGCAAACAACGGCCTGTAGGATGAAAGGAAGGGCCAGTGAGAGGAGCGAAGGACAGCTTCTCTATGTATCTATGGAGGAAGGGCCTCTTAAAGCCAAAGTACCCAGGGTCTATAGCAGTCATCGCAAGGCCCTGCTTAACAGGCAGGGATCTACTTAAAACACAGGAGTAAGAGCTGGACCCAATCATAATGAGCTAATTAAGAGGCCATATCTGTCGGCACAGTCAGTCTGCAGTGCCCAGCTCTCTTGGGTAATTTGTCTTCAGCAGAGAAGCTGTGCAGGGTGATTGTATTTGTTTTTCTTTGGAACAGGAAAGCAGTAGAAAGCTTTGGTCTGGTTTCAGGCCATACCTGTTCTTTGTCTTCTGCTGAGCCAGTGGGGACAAGTACACTGCCACACTAGCTAGCTTCATGGGGACTGGGAATCATAGCCAGGGCCATGTTCTGCAGGAAGGGGATTGGCTCAGTGTTGGTGGAAGTTTGATTTCTACTCTGGATTCTTTAGCTTAGGTCTAGGGTTCCTGAAGGGCATTTGGATAGTCAACCAGAAGGAGCAGACCTTTACCCAGTTCACTCCTACAGCCCCTCCCTCGTCTAGCAACTCCCTCATTCTTAGGCGTGAAGAGCCTACAATGGAATATAACCAGCTTTATGCTCCAATCCCAGATCTACCACCCATTGGGGAGAACATTACCGATTCATGTCCTAGCCGATGCAAATAAAATATGCTAAGTCAAACCATCGAACTGTGGGAGCTTAGGGTTGTCTGTCAGGTCGAGAGGTGTAGGGCATGTGTCTCAAAGCTGGGTTACATGCTCCTCGTTTGTTGACTCTAGCTAACACAAATATGGGGTGGATAGCCTATGAAACTTCCTTTGTCTGGTGTAAATGTAAGTAGCCCCTTTCTTTGTGTTCTTCATTTGTTCATGTGCGTGCGTGTGTGTGTATGCAGGGTTTATATATATATAAATACATGCACATGTGTGAGTGTGCATACATGTGGAGGCCAGAGAAAGGCAGGCAGCTTTCCTGCTCTAATACTCCCTGCCTCTGTCAGGGTCACTGTCCCCATGATCCTCCCTACAGTGCTGGGGTAAACAAGCCTGTGCTGGCACACTCAGCTTTTGATTCTTGTATAGCAAGCACCTTCCTAACTTTATATGCAACCTCATTTCCACCAGCTATGAGAAGGCAGACAGAGGAGTCTCACAGGAAATGCTCTGGATATGGCGTTAGGAACCCTAGATCAAATACAAACCCCGCTGCCCCTTAGCTGTGAGACCAACTGTCTGGCTTCTGGCTCAACATCTGTAAAATTAGGCCTGTCTTCCAGTTCTAACATCTTTGATGATTTTATGACTCTGGGCAACTTGGAAAGTTTCTTCATTTCAGGAAAAGACTCAGATGCTTAGTCTAAAGGCGTGTCATGAAATCCACTCCATTGCCGTCTGAGAACAGAAAGGGTAAAACCTTCACTGCGGGACAGGCAGAACATCTGCGGCCTTTTACAAACAACCCTTACAACGGTGGAACATGGCAGTGTGTACCTGTAATCCCAGCATAGGGATGGTGGAGCCTGGAGGGTCTTGCGGGTATTACTGGACAGCTAGTCTAGCCAGATCATTACACTCTAGGTTCAGTGAGAGGCCCTGTCTCCTGTCTCAAAGAATAAGGTGGAAAGAAATTGATCTCTGACCTCTGTACATACCTGCACATATATATACACACATATGTGAAAACACACAGAGACACAGACACACACACACACAGACACACACACACACAGACACACACACACACACACACAGACACACACACACACGGTCCTCAGCAATTCCGAGTGAATCTGGAAGGCCAGCAAGCCTCTCCTCACCTGGGAAGTCTCCTACATTCTTGCGTTGTGACATTCCAAGTGAGAAAGGAAAAACAGCTTTAAGGCTTATATCAGTGAGACCAACAAAATCCCTCTGGCAAATCCAGGAAAAACTAGAATTCCAAAGAGCCACAGGAAATCTCACCCATGACTTCCTCGACCGAGAGGTGACATTTGACTTGCACAGCCTTGTGTTGGTAACTAGGTCCCAGTTCACTCTCCTTAAAGCTACCCAACAGCAAGTGTGTGTGGACTGAGTCCACACAGAGATTAAAATTCGAGAACACACTTTCCGGGATCTCTGTCCCTGGCCTGTTCCCTCCCCGTCCTTGCAGTATGGAAACAATTTACCACAGAAAGATGATTTCCTAGGCCTAGTATTGGGATTTCTCGGAGTAAATCACTTCCTTCTCTGCCCCTTGGGGAAACCTATCTCCTGCTTGGATCATAATTCAAACATTCTGCCTCCACTGAGCTGAGACGCTGGGATTAGGGATGGAGTGCTCCTGGGCTGATGCGTCTGAGCACCAAGAGTTATGAGCAGTGAACAGACAGGATGATGAGGTGTTTGTGGTGACATAATCCCCATCACCAACAGGCCTCTCACCCGGGCTCAGAGAGAGTATATTCTCACTTCTCTAAGCCTATAGAATTATCTAAACCACAAACATAAAAATATCAAAACTAGCCGGGCAGTGGTGGCGCATGCCTTTAATCCCAGCACTTGGGAGGCAGAGGCAGGCGGATTTCTGAGTTCGAGGCCAGCCTGGTCTACAGAGTGAGTTCCAGGACAGCCAAGGCTACACAGAGAAACCCTGTCTCAAAAAACAAACAAACAAAAAAAAATCAAAACTACTTTTTAGTTATTCAATTACTGCTGTTAAACATGCAACTTTCTGGGACTCTATCTCCTGAACTGAGTGTCCCCTCCTACTGAAAAGAAATTATTATCCCTTAGTGATTTTTGTAACAAGGACTGGGACACTGTGGATTAGATACATAGATACATATAGGAATATTCTCCCTTTGGAGCCAACAAACAAAAAAAAATCCAAATAAAAAACCCCTATGTGTATGTGTGTGCATGTCTTTGTGAGTTTATGTGTGCCATGTGTGTGCGGAGGCTGGGTGGGGGGTGAGGGTGGGGGACTCGGATTCTCTAAGCTGGAGTTACAGGAGGTTGTGGGCTGCTGTTGAGGGGCTGGGAATCGAACTCCTGTCTTCTGCAAGAGCAGTGTTCATTCTCAACCACTGCGTCATCTCTTCAGTCCACACCTAACTTTTATTTTCGTAACATCAGATAGTGAACATTTTTAGCTTTATGAGTAATACAGTGTCTGTCACAGGCGCTCAGCTCCGTCTCCAGAGCACTAAAGCAGCTGGAGACATTGATGAACGGATGTGTTGCAATAAAACTTTATTTTTAAGCCTGGAAACCAGAAGTTTGCATACTTTCGTGTGCCATACACGATTATTCTTATTATCTTGTGTGTGCGCACACACACTTGTGCACACATATATAGGCCAGAAGAAGACAATTGTGACTCCTATGCTCCTTCTTATTGCCTAGTGACAGGGTCTTTTCTTGAACAGGAAGCTTGCTTTTCAGCTAGGCTCACTGGCCAGCAAGTTCCTGGGATCCTCCCATCTCTCTGTTCATCAATGTTGGGGTTCAGGTTCATACAACCTGGCTTTTTCACCTGAGTGCTGTGGATTTAAACCCAGGTCCCCATGCTTTGTACAGCGGGTGCCTTACTCACTGAGCCATCTCTCCAGCCCAGGAACTAATATTCTCATTTTGAGTCCCCTACCCTCCCCCACCACACACATACCTCAACCATTTAAACTTTTTGTTTTTGTTTTTGTTTTTCGAGACAGGGTTTCTCTGTATAGCCCTGGCTGTCCTGGAACTCACTCTGTAGACCAGGCTGGCCTCGAACTCAGAAATCCGCCTGCCTCTGCCTCCTAAGTGCTGGGATCAAAGGCGAGCACCACCACTGCCCGGCCCCATTTAAACATTTCAAAGCCATTCTTTACTCTCAGATTGTACAAAAACAGGTTGAATTCCCCCCAGGTCACAGCCTACCAAGCTTTGGTTTAGATGGTTCCCCGGGTAGGGTGGGGGTGGGGGAATAATAAAGAAGGTAAAATTTAGTTTCTTATGAGGGTAGCCTTTCCCTGGCAACACTGGAATCTTAATAAGACACTGGCATCTTAATAAAGGGGAAACTATCTTGTTCATTTGGGTTTTTTTGTCTTGTTTTTTGTTTGTTTGTTTGTTTGTTTGTTTGAGACAGGGTTTTTCTGTTTTGCCCTGGCTGTCCTTGAACTCAGTCTGTAGATACCTACCATGTAGACCAGGCTGGCCTCAAACTCACAAAGATGTGCCTGCCTCCTGAGTGCTGGGATAAAGGTATATACCACCGCTGCCTGGCTATTATTTGGTTTCTTGTAAACTATTACTACTTCTCCCTCAGGCAGGGGATGCTCCATCTCCATTAAACCGAACAGACTTCAGTTGGCTCTGACTACATTTCAGGGACACACTGAGTTCACTGATGGTAAAACACCAGCTCCTGCCCTCAGAGAGGAGCATCTGCCATAAACAGAGAAAGGTCCCCTAGTAGTCAGCTTCCTTTTGCTATTTGACAAAAGAGCTGAAGATAGTCACATAAGTTATACATAGCAAAGGTTCATCTGGGCTCAAAAGTTTAGAGATTTTTCTGTCCTTGACTGATTAGTCCTGTTCCTTTTGGGCTTGGGGCAAGGTAGCAGCATCATGGTGGGAGCAGATGATTGAATAAAATCTTAGCATCGGGAAGTAAAGAGGGCAAGAGAAGGAGCCAGGTTCTCACTGAGAGCATGCTCCAACGGTCTAAAGACCTCTCAAGGCCCTATCTCCTAAACACTCCCACCTCCCAGTGGTACCACTCCGAGGACCAGGCCTTTGACATGGGCCTTTGGAGGACACTCAAGTTCCAAACAGTAGTTGACCCTTTTCATGTAATAATGGGATTCTTCAGTTCACCAAACAAGCGTCTCTGAAGGGCGTGCTCTTGGCCAGGCACTGGGTTAGATGACTTGTGTTCTAAGGTAACTGAATTGTACAGATGCTTAAGGTTAGTCGAGCAGGGTCCTCTTTCCTTTTGCTCTGACCTCATTTGCTAACACTGGGGCACAGGCTGGGTGGGTGAGCGACCCGGATGACCAGAGTGTGGCTACCATCAGAGGAGGAAGTGAAAACTCCCCCAGCGCTGGGATTACAAGCTCATACCGCCCTGCCTGGCTTTATTTGTTTATTCTTTTTATGTGGGTTCTGGAGATCAGACTCAGGCCCTCATGTTTGAACGGCAAGCACTTAACTGACTGAGTCATCTCCTGTCACAATCTTTTTTCCTCATCACCTTAGATGATTTTCCCCCATTGTACTCACTACAAAGCCATATAAAATAATTCAGCTCTGGGACGGTAAATTGATCTTTCGCTCTCTTTAATGTCAGAACCAAGGCTGGGGGTCTGTCCCTCTGCACCTCTGGAGATGGCCCTGTCCTAGTTTGCTTTCTGTTACTGTGATAGAAACACTGACCAAAGCAGCTTGCACAGGAAACTACTCCCTGGTTTTCATTTATTGGCCATCATGATGAGAAGTCAGGACAGGGGCTCAAGGCAGGAATGGAAGCAAACCCATGGGGGTATGCTGCTTCCTGGCTCACTCCCCTTGGTCTTGCTCAGCTTACACTTTTATATAACCCATGACCTCTTGCCCAGGGCTGGTATTGCCTCTCCCACATCAACCAAAAATCCAGCAAATTCCCCCCAGACACGCACACAGGCCGATCTGATGAAGGCCATTCCTCAACTACGGTTCTCTCTTTCCCGACGACTTGAGTTTATCAAATTGAGCAAAGCTAATCAGCACGGGCAATGAGTCTCCAGGTTAGGCAGCCAGAGGCAAGAGCTAGTGTTCGGAGAAGACATGGGGAGACGGCACACGCACGTAGCTATTGTCCTAAGGATTTCCAACGTGCCTACTATCCCGTTTCAGGGCTCTCAGTCAAGCATGTAACTGAAGCCCTTGGACAATAGAGTGTGAAAGGAAAGATGTTCCCTGGTGTCAGATAGCCTGGCGAGCCGGTCTGAAAAGCACAAACCAGATGCTTGGCTTTACTCCTTGTGCTGGCTGGGGCCCCCATAGCCTGCACTGGACCAGAAATACTTTGCAGGCAAAAAAAAAAAAAAAAAAAAAAAAAAAAAAAGCCACAGTTGTCTAAGAAGTCCAGGATCCTGTCTGTGTACAACCTGCTTAAACTGAGCATAGCCTGCTTCCTTCTGTTAGCGCCACCATTTACAGGCTAAAGACATAGAGGCAGAAGCTACAGCCAGACCCGGAACTGGCAACTGGCAGGCTGCTGAGGATTTCAGTATAGCAGCACCAGGCTACTATTCTCTTCAGTCAACATTCTAGTGCCTTAGGTCAGCTTCTAGTGTCTGACTGAGCAGAGAGCTGGGTTGTCAGAGTGTCATTAAGAAGTTGCAAGGAAACCTAATCCTGAAGACAAACCCCCATCATGCCCTGGGAGAGACACTGGAGCTAGGCACTGTCCTCTGGAGGCAGCAGGGGGAGGTGGCTCTTTGGAGAGCAGCTGACAGTTTGTTTGAGACTTGGGGGTCAGTCAAGCCTCTCCTCTTCCTCTGCAGTGGGGCTGTCTGTGCTGTACGCTAATGCTGGTCTTCAGTCCTGAAGGGCGGTGAAGCTCTTGCTTCTTTGTGATTTCAGGGGAAGATAAAAACTAGCCACAGGGGTAACTGGCCATTGCACTGACCCAGTCTGCTGGAGAGTGAACATCTGTGGCAGCTGTACAGGTGAGTAGGGGAGAGATGAGGGGCAGCTTTTTCTCTGAGGCCTGGGGAGGGTGATTCTAACGGCTGATTACAGTGATGTCAGACTCGATTGTGTGTCAGTTACAGCCCGGAAAGCTGTCCATCACTGATCTTGAGATGGTGACTTATTTAACTATGACCCAAATTTCACAGTGCAGGTATTATTAGATTATTATTTTTCTCCCCATTTTACAGGTGGGGAGATAATTAGAGAAATAACTTACTGAAGGTCGCACAGGAAGTGGCAGCGATGACTCAAAATTCTGATCTTACTTCAAGGTCTGGGTTTTTGCTTACAGTCTGTGCTATCTTTTTAGGAGCATGGTTTATGTTTCCTGCCTCCTCCCTTTGTCTCTGGTTATTCTCTAGTAATTAAGGGTCTTCCCCAAAAACGAGGCCCTCGTCTGAGCCCAGTATCTCATATATCAACTCTGGGTTTAGACAAGAGATACGGGAGAAGATGGGTGGACTCGGTGGGTATGCGGCTTAGGAATCAATTTTTCATTGTTTAGTTGGGTGTGGAGCAGAGGAAACGGAGGGAAACAGAAAGAATATGGGATGCTTGAGATCTTTGAATAAATTTTGTACATTTTTATAAAATTATTTCATTTATCAGTCTGAATTAAAAGTTCATGTATGGTGGATATTAGCCTTCCTTCCTTCCTTCCTTCCTTCCTTCCTTCCTTCCTTCCTTCCTTTCTTAGTGAAAAAAATACAAGCACAATTCCACTTTTATTTATTTACTCTCCATTAGTTTAAATGCAGGACGGGTACAGCATCACACGGATTCTGTGTCCAACGGCCTTTGCAGGAAGGTTGCTTCAGAGTTTGGCACGACCCACACCACTGTTTCTGTGGGCCCGGGTTACTTTTCCCAGATCACTCTGGTTTTGTCCTGTTTGCCTCCAGGAGTTACTGTGTTGGTTTTTGCTTTATACATATAGGCACACCTCTTGCCTAAGTAGGGCTCAGTTTCATCTGGGGCATAAACACCCCCAATTTTAAGAGGAGCCATGTGTGCTCTCTGGGGTTCTGGAGTCCTCACTTGTAGTCAGCAAAAAAAATGGCCTTGTACCACAACCTTCCAGATATACTTGCTTTTTTTTTTTTTTTTTTTAGAAGTCCTGTTCCCAGCAGGCCCCAGGGCCTTTCTTTTTCTTTTCTCTTTTCTTTCCTTTTTTCTCCTTCCTTCTTTCTCTCTCTCTCTTTCTTTCTTTTTCTTTCTTTCTTCCTTTTGTGCTGGGCACCAAATACAGGGTCTTGGGCAAGCTAGGCAAGAACTCTATCCCATCTCCTGTCTGCAGAACCATACTTCTTAGAGGCCTCCATCTCAACCACCTTACAAGTGCTTTGTTTCTTTCCCAACACCCAAAGCTTAGAAATAAAAACTGTGCGGTTCAGTCCAGACTGGAGCAGGAGTCACTGTACAGTCAAAGAAATTGCTTAATGTCATATTTTGGCCGTGCCCACACTTGAAAGTATCAATTTCTTCTTCTCCTTCTCCTTCTCCTTCTCCTTCTCCTTCTCCTTCTCCTTCTCCTTCTCCTTCTCCTTCTTCTTCTTCTTCTTCTTCTCCTCTTCCCTCCCTCCCTCCCGTGACCACACTTGAAAGTATCAATTTCCTCCTCCTCCTCCTCCTCCTCCTCCTCCTCTTCTTCTTCTTTCCCTTCCCCTTCCCTTTTCCCTTCTCCTCCTTCTCCTTCTTCTACTCTTCCCTCCCTCCCTCCCCTACCCCCCCTCTCTGTGCTTGCACATGAGCGCACACCTGTATAGCCATTCAATACAGAGGCCCCCCTATGGCTTGTGCTGCCAGCTCCCTTGCTTTGGAATTGCTCCATCTCCTTCTTCCCCAGGTGAGTTTTGGGAATTTGACTTTGAGTTCTCGAGTTGTGTGGCAAAGGCTCTAACAGCTGAGCCATCTCCCCAGCTTCACTTTTCTTTGTTGGGTTTTTTTTTTAAGTGTATATTTTCACTTTCCACATGTCAGAAAATACTCAAATTACAAAGAGTCTCAAATCAGTCCTGGCTGAGAACAAAACCCAAAAACCAAGCACTTGGAAGTAGTGGGAGGTTTAAGAGTTTACACTCATCTCTGGCTACCAAATAAAGGCTGGCTGTGGTGAGTCAGAGGCACAGACAGACCTTTAATCTCAGCATCTGGCAGGCAGAAGCAGGTAGGTGTCTGTAATCTACATAGAGAGTTCCAGGTCAGCCAGGACTACACAGTGAGATGCAGTCACCCCCACCTACCCACCCTGACCCCCACACAGGCTGAGATTATAGACAGAGTTTTCTTCCTGTATAGATTTTTCTCTGTTGACTTACAATGCTTTGTAATAAAAATGAAAAGAACAAGAGAAAAAGAAGGAAAATCGGGGAACATAAATGATGACTTTTCCCTTGGGTACACATTTGGTTTGTTGTCCTGGCAACCCTGCATCTGCACTAGCAAATTGCTACCTAGAATTTGCATATACCTTTACATATGCAATACGCATCTTCTATTGCTGTTATACACATTGGAATTGATTCTTCAGGTAGAGCTCTTTTCCACTCAACATGACCCACGTACATCAGTAATGTTTTATTTTCCTCAGAGAGGAATTAAAGCTAAAAATAAATAAATAAATAAATAAATAAATAAATAAATATTTCAAAGAGTGAGCCCCTGTCCCACCCCAGTACTAACACTGGAATGAAATGCAATTCTGTCTTGTATACTGACCTACTTCTTGTCTCTCAGGGAAGGGTGGAAAGTGGATTACCTGGAGACGCCCAAAGCTGCTAACCTGTTAGGGAGGCTCTGAACTTGGATGAGGAAACTCAGAGCAGGTCACTGAATTCTCTACCATGAGACAGCACTGGGCAGTGGCAGTAGACTGTTGGGGGCTTCCCTGGGACACATTCTCAACCACACACCTTTCCAAGATTCCTTTCATGACTTCCTAGTGTAACAGAAAGTTGAGCTCACAATCCCTAACGATCTGAGGGTCTTATGTATCCTAGACTTGACTCAAACTCCCTATATAGTTGAAAATGACTTTGAGCCCTTGATCTTCCGGTCTCTGCCTCCAGATGCTGCAGTCACAGGAGTACACCGCTCTGTCTAGTTTATATGATGCTAACGGTAGAATCCAGGGCTTTGTACATGCTAGCCCAACACTCTACAAACAGTTCCTCACCACCCGCCTCAAATTTTTGTAATTATTATTTTTAATTTTGTTACACACGCGTATTCATTTGCATGTATACATGTGTGTGAGCCTGGGCATGTGAATGCCGAGGTACCAGATGGAGATCAGAGGACAACTTTTGGGAGTTGGTTCTCCTCTTCCACTGCAGGGATCCAGGGATTGCACTCATGATCTCGGGCTTGGCAGCACGTGCCTTTACCTCCCGAGCCCTCTCTCCTGACCCCAAGTTTATGTACTGATCTATGTTCTACCTTTTCCTTTAAAGACTGGGAGATCCCTTAGGATGAAAGAAAGGTGTGCTAGAAAAAAGCTAGAAAAAGTTAAACGTCCCCAAACAAGCAATGGGATGTAGTTGAGAGTAAACTTTTCAATGAGTCTGGCAGGAAAAAAAAAAGCCATAATAATGAATAAAAAAATAAAAACAAGCACACGAAAGCCCAAACCTTAGTGGACAGAGCATGTTGAGTAAAATGCAGTCATGAGCCAGCAGGACTCTCGATTCTAAGGTTTGGGAGCCAAGGGTGAGTTCTGACCTGCCCATGGCCAGAGAACCTTTGAGAAAATTATACATCAGGATCAAGAAAGCCATTTTTTCTAATTGCTTTTAGGTGGATAAGCTCTTCCTGGAAGAGGGCATGCCTACCTTTGATGTTTGTCTGCATCATTTACTCTCGAGTGCTGTGTAATCAGAGCTCTCTCTCTCTCTCTCTCTCTCTCTCTCTCTCTCTCTCTCTCTCTCTCTCTCTGTGTGTGTGTGTGTGTGTGCATTTATCAGTGGATTCCTCTACATCACTTAGGCTCCCGGAGAGCAACAAGTCCATTTTATACTTTTTCTGCATTCT
>NW_021604856.1:928601-963983 GCF_004785775.1 Grammomys surdaster
CCCTCTCTCTCTCTCTCTCTCTCTCTCTCTCTCTCTCTCTCTCTCTCTCTCTGAGACTGGGAGTAGGTCATGGGCTTTAGAGACAAGGTTTCTCTGTGTAGCCCAGGCTGTCCTGGAACTCACTCTGTAGACCAGGCTGGCCTCGAACTCAGAAATCCACCTGCCTCTGCCTCCCAACTGCTAGGATTAAAGGTGTGCGCCACCACCACATGACCTATTTTTTATGACAGAAGCAACAACCTAAGTCTCTAACATGATGCATCCCATTCCTAAATGGGAATAGAACTTGATATCTAGTCACTTAGGCCAAACTCTCTAATAGCAGACGACATTGAAACCCTTTCTATGTCTGAGTAAGCAGAACACGAGATTAGAGAAACTAAGAAATGTGTTTTTGTGTGTGTGAGCACACCTGGATGCCCTTCTCTCTAGGTATGGATCTTTTTATCTTAACTTTTTTTTTTTAATGATTCCTTTTTATCTTTTTATGTGCATGGGTGTTTTGCTTGCATGTATGTCTCTGTGAGAGTGTTAGATCCCCTGGAACTGGAATTGCAGACAGTTGCGGGGGCACAGTGCCATGTCGAGGCTGGAAACTGAACCCAGGTTCTCTGAAAGAGCTCTTAACCTCTGAGCCATCTCTCCAGCCCCACTTTTACTTTTTTTGAGACAGGCTCTGCCATTGAACCTGGAGCTCACTGATTTGGCTAGACTGGCTGGCCAGCTCGCTCAAAGGATCTCCCTGTCTCTACCTTCCCAGTGGATTCCAGGCAAACACCACTATACCCTATCTTTTGCCTGGTGCTGAGGAGCCAAATTCAGGTCTTCGTGTTCGTCGCAAACGCTTTATCACCCGAGCGTCTCTCCTGTGTCTTTACACTCACTATATCCCTGTTTCTGGTTAGACTATTCCTTGTTCCTCTTGGATTTCTCGTGAAGGGACTGCTAGGCTGACAGCTGTGGAGTGTTCTGGAAAGCTGTGTCTATATAACTATCAGGAAAAGAACACAATGGTGGGTTTCATGATGAACACACCAGCCATTTCTTAGATTTGGCTGCCTCTGGGTTCTCAGAATACATATCCTCTAAGTAACCGGTGAAGGCAGTATGCTCCTCAGAACAAAACTCCTGCCTCTTGGGCACTGATTCCCACATCTATGAAGGTCACTGGACTGGACTTCCAGCAACAGGCTGAAATAATTCTTTTAAGCCCAATGTTGGGCGCACTTTGAATAATGATGTCCTTAGTAACTCTTGGGTGATTGTTTTGCTGTGAACTCTAGTTTTTATAGGGCAAGTAAACTGGACGGAGCTGGTTCAGGATATCGGCAGCCCATCAAAGCGAGGCTCACCGGAAGGTGGAGGGATGCTCTTATTCTATGGTAGGGACGTGGGACTTTAATGGTTGACATAAGACTCTAAACATGAGTTCCGCTGGGAAGTTAGAATTTCTAATCACAACTGAATTGAACATAAGTTAGAAGCTATCACCATGGAATGCCCCTCTGCAAAAAGATGGGGGGAGGTGTCTTTACCTGTCATCTTTCTTCTGGATTCAGTATAGTCCACAATTCCACATCTGGCTTGCTTTACAACTCCTGCTGAACAGATGAGGGTTAAGCGGCTTCCACGGATACCCACTGCCGAGCCTTTGGGGGTCCTCGTTTGTTTTTCTGCTGCTGTGATAAATACTAACCAAAAGCAACCTAGGTCCTCTCCCGTTTCCTTCAGCTTGCACTTCCCAGTCACAGTTCATCACTGAGGGAAGCCAAGGCAGGACCTCAAGGCCCAAACCTGGATGTGGAAACCGAAGCGGAGCCCAAGGGCTTACCACTCAGCTACTTTCCTTACACAGCCCAGGCCTACCTGCCCATGGTGGCAACACCCACAGCGGGCAGGGCCCTTCTACAACCAAGAAAATGTCCCACAGACAGGATCACAGGCCAATCTACTGGAGGTAATTCCTCAATTGAGGCTCTCGATTTCCACATGTGTCACCTTGACAACCGAACAGTGTTCAGAATTCTGTTCGCTTGCACTGAGCAGCTGGTCTACATGCAGAGAACAGAGACCCAGAATCATGTTTTCAAAGGCTAGTCCTTTGCTTAGAAATAAAATCTAACTGGGCAGTGGTAGCGCACGCCTTTAATCCCAGCACTTGGGAGGCAGAGGCAGGCAGATTTCTGAGTTTGAGGCCAGCCTGGTCTACAGAGTGAGTTCGAGGACAGGGCTACACAGAGAAACCCTGTCTTGAAAGACTGAAAAATTAAAAAAAAAAAAATCTAAATGTATGTCATAGAATCAACCACTCCCTTTATTCTTGTGCTGGGCCATTTGTCTCACCAAGAAATGAGTTTTCTTTTATGTGTGGTGGTAGCCAGGGTAGTAATACTAGTGACTTTTATTTCTTGTGTGTGTGTTTGTGCAAGCACATGTGTGACAAGGGCAGGTAGGTATGTGTGGAAGCCCGGAGCCAATGTCAGCTGTCATTCCTCAGCCACTGTCCAATTTGATTTTTAAGACAAGATTGTTTATTGGTTGGTACTTGTCAAGTAGGCTAGGCTGGCTGACCGGCCAGGGATCTGCTGGACTTCACCACTACACCCAGTTTTTTGTTTATTTATCTTTAATAGGTAAGAGTGTTTTGTCAGCATGTATGTCTGTGCACCTTGTATGCCTGGTGCCCACAGAGGCCAAAAAAGACGTCACTAGATCTCATGGAACTGGAGTTATGGATGGTGTGGATGCTGAGAATCAAGAGTCCTCTGGGAGAATGGAGAGCATCTTTCTAGCTACTCCCTCCTAGATCTTTACTGTAGGTTCGGGGACAGCCCTCGAGGACTGTACTATCATCTCCTTTAGCCCAGGAATTCTATGTAAGAAGAGTCACCTTGACATTTCCGTAAGGGCTCAATTCAGGTGCAGGGCTGAGGAACAGACAAGGGACTGTCTGTTGGTGGCATTGATTCATTCTGCCATTGAGCATAGTCCTGAGGAAATTCACAACATAGGAAGAGGTAAAACTGCTTCCTTAAAGGATGAGACACGCAATGGACACATCAACCAGGTCTCACTGTGAGCAGAGGAGCAGGAGGAGAAGCCAGCTCATCTGTGGAGCAGATTTTGTGTTTTTGTTTTCTAACAGTCTCCAGGAGCAGTCTGTCAGATGAGAAACTGTTGTATTTACTACCAGCCTCAGTAAGTTCAGAATACACAGACAATGTTTTCTTCTCCCTCTGAAAACTCTAAAACTCTCACATGACTTTTTTTTTTCCCTTCCCCTTCCCTTCTCCCTCTCACTCTGGCCCGGTTCGTCCCAGCCCAAAGGTTTTTATTTATTTGTTATATGTAAGCACACTGTAGCTGTCTTCAGACACCCCATAGGAGGGCATCAGATCTCATTACGGATGGTTGTGAGCTACCATGTGGTTGCTGGGATTTGAATTCATGCTCTCCGGAAGAGCAGTCAGTGCTCTTAATGGCTGAGCCGTCTCACCAGCCCATGACTTTGTCTTGAAGATACATTCTCACTCATACCTTTTCTTTTAGGAGTTCACAGTGAATTCTGAATTACTACAGTCTTCTACCTGGAGTCTCAGCACTGGAATCCACAGTATGGATCTAGAATGTATTTCAATGGCCCAGTCAGCTTCTACCCTGGCTTTGCTATGTCATATTCATAATCTCTTTACCTTGACCGCACAGGGTGGCCTGCCCAGAGGCTATCACACCGGGCCAGGCCCAAGGCATATGCTGTGGGAAGACATAGCTATTCTCCTGTGTGTGTTTATTTTAAAGATGTAGAAATGGTTGAGTTTCCACGATCTGCTGCTGCAACCTTTCCAATTTTCTGTAGCTGCCACCACATGTTTGCAATCACAAAAAAATCCAAATTGAACTGTGGTGTCTCCAGGCCGAAGTCTGAGGCCTTGGCCATCACTTGTGAGCTGTAGGGCTGTGTACCAGCTGGCTTGTTCTTCGTAAGCTGAACATAGCCTATAGCACATAAAGATGGTATCTGAGGACAGTAACAGTTACCCTTACCCAGGTCAAAGTGAGGGTACACTCCTGGCTTCACAAAGGTAGCCTTAAATACCCTGGTGGTGGTCTTCTGGATATGTGACAGACGCAGGCAAGCAGTAGTGGTATACGATGTGTTTAGGTGTCTAGAATAGGCTTCACAATCAGATCCCCATCTCTGAGGGCATGATACCTCAGACTGAGGCTCTTCACAGTGATTCCTGACTTGAAGCCAGATCTGAAGGGAGAATGCTGAATTTAGGGGAGACTTCCACGGTGGAGCAGTGCGAGCTGGCGATGGTGGAACTGGGGAAGGTTGGGGCTTACAGTACTGATTTGCCTAAGGTAAGGAAACAGCTTTCTATATAGATAGGACAGCCAGGTCTCTAGGCTGTTTGGATTCTTTGCCATAAAACCAGAACAGTTAATGCTTGTGAACTAAAATGTTATTTGTGCACGCAAGTGACTTTTCACTTATTAACACTCTACTATATCTGCTTTGAGTGAGGAATGCCTGTTCTCCCAGCCCCTTTAAGTCTTGCTGCAGTACCACCAAAGCCAACAGATTCTGTTTATATTCCGTTTGTTTAGTGTCTTCAGGAGCTAGGGAAAAGATATTTTCAGTTTCTCACTCCGAGAAAATTACAATGTAGGGAAGTGGAGAACTCGTTGAATTTGAAAACAGAACATCACAAAGCTGCACAGAAACTAAGCAGGGCCACAGGTTTGGTTCAGCCCACCGCCGGCTAAACCGAAATGTGGATGCATGGAGACTCAGCTAAGATCTGAGGGAAAAAATCCACAGAGCCATTCACAGATCACCACGAAAGAAAACAACCTGTGGAAAGGGCTTCGCCTGACTGCTACCACTTAAATCATTGCTGAGAGGTTAGCCAGGGGATCCAGCTTCCGTTGGACACCACCGCAAGCAACCTCTCATAGGCAGGCAGGTCAACCACACCAAGTTCCCAAAGTAAAACAACAACGACAACAAACCATATAAATGACAGGACCACCGGATTTAGAAAATGACCTAAATGTGCATTTTTATTTCATATCATTATACAATGTTTACATAGTTATAACTCTTAAGAAAATGCTGTTTCTTTACCTATGACATATGTAGTGCCTTTCACCCTGACATGGAGAACTGGGAAGGGGGGGGGGCGATCCGCATTGAGCGCTCTCTCTGATGAGTTAGAAGGGGCCGTAAAGCATGTCAGTTGGGACGGAATGGGAATCTTACAAGACCAGCCTGGTTTTCCAACCCTGGGCTTCAAAGGACACGGGCATATGAGACCCATATTCTTCTCTTGCAGTACAACTCAAGACAAAATAAGTTAGTGTTGGACAGAAGTCTAAATTGTATAATATTGAACAAAAGACCCCAGGGGTCCTTTTGTTTAAATTAGCACCAATCTGCACCTGACTGTCTCCAACATCAGTCTTCCTGGTGACCCCCGCTGTTGGCACTTGGGCTGTTAAATCTTTCTGTTTTCGTGAGGCTTCCTACACTGGCTAAGCAAACTGCACGCCTAAACTCTATGAAGTGTGGCAATGTCAACCTGGGAAATAGCACATTTAAATAATTAAATGCCCTGACTCGGGCTTGCCTTTCTGTGTGTCTTTCCCCAACCCCTGTCCTAGCTGGCTCTCTGCAGATGTTTCAGTGACAGTGGTAAAAGTATATTAAAAAAACGCATCGAAGGGGTTTCACGGTAAGCATGTGTTTAAAGACAAAATTAAACAATGGGGTGGGGGTGGGGCGGGGATGAGAGAATGTGGCCGCAGCTAAGGAGAGTTTCACATGTTGTTTAGCTCCAGTAAAGTCTGGTCCAGCATCTGGTGCATACTAAGGTTTTCTTCTTTGGCATGAGCCACTTTCTCTGTGATGGGATTAGAAAATTGAGTCATGAATAGCCGAGCTTTACATTCGGGAGTGGTTTGTACATTTAGTAAGCAAACATCAGTCACACACAGATGAGTGGCACTACACATGCTTTTGGACATCACTCGAATCTACACAAGGCCCCGGGTGTGCCTACACCTGCAACCCACCCTGACGTAAAGTGCAGGGTGTGTTTGGTGAAGGCTCACCCACTGCGTGCTATGGGAACAAGGGAGGGTCAGAAAACCAAATACAGGTACAGCACTGTTACACAAACCAGAGACATTAATACCAGCACAGGATTCTGAGTTACAGGCAGGTAAAGATCTGGTAGCTGTCTGTGCCAGACAGAACACAGCCTCCCAGAAAACAAAGATGGCATAAGGAAGGTTCTGATCACTTTTTTAAATGGTTTATTTCTACTGCTCACAAACGGTTATGCCAACACGTCTCATGCACACTTCATTAGGACATTCTCTTAGTATTTTTATAGCATCTCACTTATTAGCAGGACACGCTCATCAGATTCTAATACTGTTAAGCGTCACGAAGCCTACCTTTCAACCAGGGCCTTCTGGTGCGAGCTTCTGCTTTCAAAAGCTACTTTGCCCAAGCATAGGCACACTGAATCACATTTCAAACACTATACATGTTCTAAAGACATTAGGAATACAAATTTGTAAGAGATATTTAAAGCAGGTCTCATAGCTTAGAGGAAATAGAATTTTTTTTTCCTTTTTTTTGGGGGGTGGGGTGGGGAGCCCTCATTATCAATCAGTTCAAAGCTGAATTGATTGGTATAAATATGTTCATATATACACAATATATCATAAAAACTTCATGGCTACTGAGGATTTAATGAAGATACACAGAGGAAAATGCAAGCCAGGCAGGCCTTGCAGCCAAGGCCTTTCCTTCCCATTTCTCCAGAAAGTTATCTTTTTTTTAACCCCACGAGTCATAGATTTTTCTGAACATGGACTCCACTCCTAGAACTTGGCCCAAGTTTTTAATCCTCATTCAGGGCCAGCTTTAGTTCGTTAGTTAGGCGGCGGTTTTGTTCGAGTTGATGGTAGAGTTGATCTGGACAGGTCAGCAAGGGTTAGCAGAAAAGAAGAGGCAGAAGGAAGAGGTTAACTAGAGTCAGTGAGAGACAGTTAACAGACTGGGAACACGATTCGCAGGACAGCGGTGGGGTACCCTGACCCCAGGCCCTCTGCCCTGTGCCCCCAAGGGTACATGGTAAGGTCCGGCAGAATAAAGGAGAGGCCGGAATCTTTCCTGGACGTAGAGCGGAGGCAGAGAGGTGAAGGATGCACGGAGGAACCAAAGCTCCTTCTGCACCTCCGTCAAGCCACCCAGTGAACTCAGTTACGTGTAGTTTAGGACAACAGATTTGGGGACTGAGGCCAGGCTGGAGGCCAGTCCCAGCCACTCACACCTTGTTGGAGCTCAGCGGAGATTCTAGGTGAGCCTCCTGACTAGTTCATTTCTGTACGCTCTTCCTGAACCCTGTCCTCTCTGCTTGGGCTGCTGCTGAGCTGGTGCTACCGTTTCTGCCCCGTGGACAGATTTTGGAAAACTCTCCATCTCTCTCTCCCCCACCCCCATATCAAGGCACATACTGAACTCTCTCCCGACTTCGATAGTGTGACCCACAGCAGACAAGCATTTATCTCCACCCCACACTGATTCATAGCTTATCTGTGTGTTTCAAGAGGATGACATTCATGCTGGGCGCTGATGGGCATGCATAAGTCAATAAAACTGGGCCAGTGAGATGACTCATCGGGCAAAGGTGCCTGTCGCAGAGCCTGATGCAAGAGTCTGATCCCCAGGATCTACACGGTGGAAGGGAAACGCCGACTCCTACAAGTTACCGTCTGACTTCACATTGTGCTCTGAGAACCCCCCAACCCCGAAAAGCCAAACTAACCTCCATCCTTGCCTAGCGGGATACAAACTTTATGTACTGTCATGGGATCCCAATTGGGTGGCAAAGCAGTCCACCACGGGACTCTGCCTCTGTCTGAGGATCAGGGACACCTGGTGACAGATAAGACTAGCACACACTAGGGATACTGGCATGTGTGACTACTCTGAATGACAGTGACTCCATGGACCTGGACATTCTACTTGGTGATCTTGGAGAGCTAACTATCCTAACTGCCTACTGGTCAACCCCAGCTTCCATCAACTTCCTCCCATAGAAGACAAGGGAAACTGCTGTGGGCCTTGTGTTTGCTGTGTACAGTGAAGACCTACGTTCAACCCATGCCTTTTCCTCTTATTTAAGTTTTCTGAATGTTCAAAACTTTAGTCAGCTCTCGTCTCCTCCAGGCAGGCCCAGTGAAACTTTCTGTTCTCTGTTGGCTCAAAACACACAATATCCACCAGCGTATACTCACCTCGCTCCTCTGTTCCCACATATGGACAGCTTAGGGAGGACAAAGAGCACACCTAGCTCAGCTCCTCCCATACCCTGCTACCTTCCAGTGCCTCCCACAACCTTAAGAGGTTGCAAAAGAGAAACCACATTACTATACCCACAGTGTCATGATGGGAAACTGCCACCATGACAGCCAACAAGACACCCCATTTGCAGAACCCAAATGTTTAGCCATTCGAATAGAAGAACACTGGAGAATCCAGGAGTTCAGCTTACACCCCAGCGTTCCCCGTCTCAGCCTACTTTGGGCCTTGTTCCTTCTAGCTGCAGGGGAGCTGGTGGACTGGGGTGACCTGAGGGCACCCTCCTGCTCTGCACAGATCTCAGCTGTCTTGAGGCCTCAGGTCTCAGAGCAGGCAGTGCTGTCTTTTTGGGCCAACTGAGGCTCTAGGAAGAGTCTCTGATACAGGTTGGCCTTTGTTCAACCAGAAGCCTGTTAAACAGACTCCTGAGAAACTCAACTTGCTGTCTACGCTCTTTGGGGACTCGGGATCTGCTTTTATGATCCACCTCAGGTTCCATTTCTCCTGCAGTGAGCACTCATAGAAAGTGTGAGAAATCTCTGGGAGAACCAAGAAATTTGTACCCCAAGATGCACGAGACGGCTCAGCAGATCACTCGGAAACCATTGCCGTTAGTCTGAATTTTAAAAAAGAACCAGGTTCCTAAATCATAGTGAGAAACAGACCCAAGGAGCATCAGGGAAAGGAAAAAAAACCAGAAAATTGCTGAAGCCTTTGCAGCCTTCAGTGGAGAGACACTGCCTGGATCCTAAAATTAGACTCTACCATGCTGCTAACTAAAATATTTTAACTCAACCCCTCCACCCCCCCCTTTTTTTTTTTTTTAAAAAATCTCTGCTCTGAAGACTTCAGAGTAAATGACTATTTTCAGAGTTTGCTTAAATTTACTTGAGGAGAGTGGTGTGGCGGCTCTATTAGGTTAACGAGTACCATACACGAGACAGATGAGGGTTGCTCATGCTTAAAACACTGGAGAACAGAGCCAGGCTGATGTAAGAACCAAGAAGCTAGAGGCCACACTGTTTCCAAGTTCTAGTTACAAAATAAAAGTTATGGAATTGCTGTTCGGGCCTGAAATCTAGCACTGTCCCTTGGTGGGTGGCGGTGAACCATCTGCAATGGAGCAGAGACAAGGGGGGACTCGTCTTACAGAAGCACACCATCGGCAGAATACAGGGTGGAGGCGGCTCAGCGGTTAAGAGCACTGACTGCTCTTCCAGAGGTCCTGAGTTCAATTCCCAGCAACCACATGGTGGCTCACAACCACCTGTAATGGGATCGGATGCCTTCTTCTGGTGTGTCTGAAGAGAGTGACAGTGTACTCATACACATAAAATATATAAATCTTTAAAAAAATGAAAATAAAAAGAACCTTGAAACAAAATACAACTCAAATTTAGTGAGACTCAGAATCCCTATGATGTCATTTTTGTGTTCAAGACGAAGGTGTCTGTGTAATGAATATACTTAAAGGAAAATAAAAGCTTCAACTAATCTCTGTGCCTTGACACAGAGAGGGGCCGTGTCCCAAACTACATTATCGGCAGCGTTTGAAAACGTTGCTCAAACCAGGATTGGACTCCCACTGTCTGCTCTTGTGGAGGGTTCTGATCCTAAACTGCACGTCAGAACCACCCCACTTCCCAAAGCCATAGCTACCTGGTCCTCACTCTAGCACCTGGAAACCACAGCTCAGAGGGGCACAGGGATGGGCAGCATTCTTAAAAGCTGTATATGGAACTACTACTTTAAAAATTCCTGGTGGTATATAATGTTAAAAAAAAAAAAAGAACCCTTAATGTGTGAAGCAGAACTGTAGTTTTACTGAGCGCTGAGCCGGAAGAAATAAGGAGTAAAAGAATAGCAGACAGGAATAGCGTACAGTGTTTATTTTACACTGGGCGGATTGCTTCCGTACAATAGAAAGCACGGTCTGTGCCTGGCCCTAAGGTGGGTGGGCACTAAAAAGAAACCTGGGTCAGCTGGAGAGCAGACAGATGCAGAACTCAGAGAGGTGGGGCATCCAGCTCGAGGGAGGAGTCTTGGGAGGAGTGAAGCAAAGAAACTTATCTGCATGAAATAAAAACGTAAAAGAGGCATAGTGGAGCAATGGAAAAGGGAAAAAAGGAAGAAAACCAAACACGATAGCAGTAGTTGACATGCAAGCAGGTGTGAAGCCGTGTTAAATAAACCCACCGCCAGCAGCACCTGGGGGAGGCCTTCCTCAGCAGTGACTGCCTAGACCCCAGGCTGCCATGGGCCAAGCCTGAGGAAGAGCCATGAACATAACTTCAAAACAAAGTTTAAGCTAAATCCTCCTTTTGGGGTGGGTATCCATCACTCTCGAAAGAGTTCTCCCCGTGGAGTATGCCATTTTGTTGATCTGGAGGACTGACTATAGATAGGCTGCTTCCACTCTTTATCAATGGTGGAGAAGAGGCCTACCCTTGTTTCTATGGTGACAGCCAGGTCTCTACAGGATGTTTTGGAACCTCCAAGGCAGCAGGCCCATGTTGCAGTCCTGAAGTTACTGTTTCTGACTGGTTAAAGGAATGCTATTCCCAGCTTTGATGGAACCCAGCAGGGTTAGAAGGGAGAAGAAACACTCCAGGGGTTAGATTCCCAAGTGGCACAAATACAGTTAGTAATATGTAAATTAGCTCTGTATGTGTGAGGGTCCCCAAACAGCTATTACTGCCTCCCAAAAGTAAAATATTGACCACTAACTTCCAAATTCGTATTGTATAAATGTTTTATTTTTTGCTTCTCTGACGTAGGTTGAGGAAAGTATTTACTGTGGGGTATTTTATTTTCATTCAATATAAACATATCAAATAGAAGAGTTGATTCCTCAGGAGACCGCTCATTTTTGCTCTGGAATTCTTTTGTGTCTTTTTCTAAAGACAGGGTCTTACTATATAACCCTGGCCGGTTTGTAACTTGCTAGAGACCAGTCTGGCCTCAAACTCAAGAGATATACCTGCCTCTGTTTTCCACATGGTGGGACAAAAGGAATGTACCCCATGCCCAGCCCTGCTCTGGAATTCATAACAAGGGAAGGGGATATTTTTATTGGGTCATTGCCCATCTCCTTTCCCTCAGATCCTCAATAATCTGATATTTTAAACTTGCAGTTTTAACTGAAAACGACCCTATTGTACCTCACAGAATCCCAGGAAACAACCTGGGATTTCTTCCTAACTTCCCGCACCACTGTATCATGGGTTCCTAGTTTTACTTGAGTCTGGTTTAAGGTTTGAAAAGGAGATACTCAGGGCCCATTCGGAGTCCAGGTCCTCTCTGGGCAGAAGCAAGCTAGATCTGCATTTATGAAATAAAAGGGTTCTGAAATGGTTTGCATGGACCGAATCCACTTGGCCTTTGTTAGCACATTGTGAAAAAAGATAACCTATCCTAGGTTATGCAAGAGAGCCGACAAGAGGTGCAGAAATGGAGACGACGGAAGGAGAGGGGAGCCATGGTGAGGCCATCACACAAGCATGAGGGGGAGGGTGCGAGCAGGCAGGGTGCATGAACATTTACATGGAAGTCATATCGTTGAGAGCGTGGTCCAGCTCCTCGCTGATGGCCTTGTACTTCAGTTTCTGAGCATACAGCTCGTCTATGAGCAGGAAGTGGAAGGCAGAGGTGCAAGGACAATGGAGAATGGTCAAGAGACGGAGGGTGAGCAAGGGTGGCGCGGGCGCCATCCCCACACGGCAGCAAGGAAAAGGCAGTGCGTGAAGGGGTTGGTGCCGCAGCGGATGGCCAATGCAGGAGGCGTGTGATTTGTTTTTAAAGGAATTGAAACAAAAACAAAGAGAACAAAAACCCATTAGAAAATAAAATAAGAAAGACCCAATATGAAAAACACAACACCAAGGGTGGGTAATCCCAACGAGACGCCCACAGAAGACTGCCTCTCCTGATGGGGAATGGAACAGCTTTCTTTGTACAAAGCTGTCAGTCAATTATACTGGAATAATCAGCCACTGGCAGCTATAAACTATGGGGAGATAGCCAAAGGCAGCCAAGTTCAGTTTGCTGTGACAGTCTGCAACGCTACCTTCAAACCACTCACTTCCTGCCCAAGCAAGAGCAGGAGATACTGACTTCTTGGTGGCACTTAAACTATTCCCACGGTCCTCCCTTTCAAGCCACCTGTTGCTAGTACCAGAGGCTTGAAAAGCAAAGGCAGCCACCATTTGGGGCTATCACTGCGGCTTGTCTGCGGTTTAGTTTTTTTTTAATGGTGTTGGCTTTGTGTTTTGCACCCACACGCGGCTCCCTTCTCTCACACACTGCAAGCTTACACCCACACGACGCTCCCTTCTCTCACACACTGCAAGCTTACACCCACACGACGCTCCCTTCTCTCACACGTCTTGCTTTTTGTTGTTATTTATTTTTCTCCAACCCCTTCTGCCTGTGATGTATGGGGTGTGTGTGTGTGTGTGTGTGTGTGTCTGTGTGTGTTTGGTTGATGTTGTTTTATGGGTGTAAGCAATGCTTAAGTATATTTCTGACACTCAATGTCCTAATGATGACTACCCTCTACCCTTTCAAAATATAGAATATTCTGCCAATGAATGACTTAAATCAAGCCCTTCTTCTGGGGTCACACCTGGAAGATGGGCTGCGTCTAAAACCAATCCACACCGTTCTGACAATTAGGAGATAGTGCCAGAGATACAGAAAATCAGAGTCACATTCATCTATAACTACTTCACTCAGGGAAAAGCAACCCAGACCCACTACTAAAGTGCAAGAAGTTAGACAGAAGCTGACGGGCAGCTAAGTCACTCCAAGAACTGAGGACTCGGGTCCAAGAGTTTCAGAGTTAACAGATGAGAGGACAGTCAGACAGGAAGTGTGACAACAGACAGGCGTGTCCTGGTGGAAGCCTTCGGATTGAATGACTGTTTTATCAATAGAGTTATAGTTAACCATAGGCCTGAATTTAAAATATTAAAGATCTTACCTTCTAAGTCATCAATGCTTTTCTCCAATTTGGTTACTGATCTCTCTGCAAACTCAGCCCGAGTCTCAGCCTGTAATGATTTAATTCATTTGAGTCAAGGTCACAGAAATCCCATCTCGAAGCTACAGATACAGGGAAAACCAGGAGAAAACTCAAGTGTGTCCATCCTGGGAGATGTCAGGTTCGGTTCCTACTGTGAACGACACAGCTAACTAACTCCACAAGCACCAAGAATACATCTTGGACCATGCACCTCCAAATGACAGTACTTTGACCCACTCCACAGACCCTTAATCACAACCCAGCCAGTTTCCCCCAGGCTCTCTCTCTTTCTCTCACATTACCTCCTTCAGCTTGTCAGAGAGAACCTTGATCTCCTCTTCGTATTTGTCTTCCTTCTGAGAGTACTGTAATTAGAAAGAGTAGTCCAGATGTCAGGCTGCGGCCCTCACACTCAGGCCTGCTCACACGAGGAACGTGCCAGCCCAACCAGCAGATGTTGGGATCTCCTAGCAGGTAACAGAAGCTCGGGTATCACATGGCACACGACAATACATTCTCTGCTTTCTTGCCTATTGCTTTACATGGGATAAGAATGAGATAACTTACCCACTTGGCACTTTGTTTAAATTAAATTGGTGATTTACCCAACATAAGATACATTCTCTGCTTAACTTTTTTTTAAAAAACAAAACAACAACAACAAAAAAACAAATCCTACTATCCAATAACCATTAGAAAACTGCCTCAAGATGTTGTCCCTTACTAAAATGCCTCCTGTGCCATTACTGTCACCACTGGGGCCTCTTTTGAGAAGTTCTTAAAAAGATGACTTTCCCACTCCAGGCTCCTGGCCTACCTTCTCAGCCTGAGCCTCCAGTGACTTCAAGTTGTTCGTCACCGTTTTCAATTCTTCTTCAAGCTCGGCACATTTGCTAATGTTTTCGATCAGAAGCAGAAAGGGTGGGAGAAGCCCAAGGGACGAGAAGAGAAAAAAAGGAGAGGGATGGGAAAAAGTGAAAACGGAGTCCTAGAGCCGGAGGGCCGCCTTAAAGGAGCCAAACCACCAGGTAGAAGAGCTTGGTTTTGCCATAGGGTCTGCCTTCCATTAGTGGAGGGGCAGAGAGATCAAATCCAGCATCTCCTGGGTGTGATGATTTGGCTTCTTATTGGCCACCCCTCGGAGTATTTATGAAGTGAAAAACAAAGAGCATCAAGGACCAAGAGAAAGCACTTGAAGCAAGATATAAGTAGCAGAGGCTGTAGTGAAGGTACAGTTATTACACCAAACTGACCAGTAGGCATTGGAAGCTCAAAGCTGTCTGGGATGCAGTTAAACCTAAGAACTATACGTGAGCCGTCAGTACCTTATCCTCTGCAGCCATTAATGCTTTCAAGGTCTGATCCATTATTCTTAATTGTTCTTCCAGCTGTCGAACTTGGCTGTTAGTGGACACAGGAAATGCACAAGGCCATTCACAAAATCAGTGCAGGTAAGGCATGCAGTGCCACACGCATTCACAGACACCCCACGTGGTTCCTCCGTGTTCCACGCTCATGGCTCATCCATGTCACACTGAGCGCACAAGGAGCCCGGAGCGGAGGTAGGTAAATGTGCAGCTGCCAGAAGGTCGTGCTGTTTAGTCAGCTGCTCTGCGGCACCCCCACGTGTGGTAGCAACGGGCCCTCTTACCCTTCTGAGAGCTCGGCCCGCTCCTCTGCACGTTCCAGATCGCTCTCAATGATGACCAGCTTACGGGCGACCTGAGGCGGGGCAAACACAGCAGACACGCTATGGGCTTGGCACTCTTCGTGTAGGGGATATATAATTTATAGAAATTATATGCATCGGTCCTAGGGATTCTTGTCTGAAAATGGAATGCTCCTCTTTCCATAGAGTAAAGAAGACAGGCAGCTCTCACTTGGCACACCGGAAGAGAGACCACGGCCCCTCTTACGGAGACCAGAATGGTTAGCTCTTCCCAGGTGGAGTCTACATAATTACAAAGCACCCAGGCCAATTCTCGGAATGAGAGAAATATAAAATCCGCAGTCTTAAAAATAGCAGGATGACAAGACATAAGAAGGCATTTTAGACTGAAAGGAAGGGGCTGCCCGGAGAGCACCACAAATAAACCCGAGGCCTGCACCACGCAGAGATCCACACCTCAGAAGGCAGGAGCCGGTGCGATGCCGGCAAGGTCAAATCTACAGTCGGATAAGCAGCCCCAGAGAAAAAGATCCTCCAAGGCAGCTCAATTCCTCTGTGCAGTGTCAGACAGCCATGAGGAAATACAGAAAAAAAAAAAGTCAAAAGAACCAACTGGAACCTACAGTCATTTTGGCTTTTATCGGGTTGTTTTCATGTGAACAACACCAGCGACCCCTTCACTGCAGAGCCTGTGCCAACAGAATTTCTACCACCCTGGAGAAACCTCTCTTAATCTCCCAAGGAACTGTGTGGTCCATGTTCTCTATGCCACAACAACAGGACAGCTTTCTTTCCTAAGGGCCCACCTCTCCTTGCTAAAGATGTTTTTGTCCCAGCCTTTAGGGTGTGGGGGAGTATTGATCTTTCTCCCAGTGCAGATGACTGGCTGGCTTATCACAGTAAGAACCAGTTTCTGCAGGTAAAGGAAGCCTGCTTCTCAGAACCACCCACTTCTATCAGGGAGGCTGACTGTTACACCCAGGGACACAGAGAGCATCCCACTCTCCCGCAGTCAAGGCTGGGGTTTGGTAAGGCTCTGGGCCCCAGAAACCGACCTCTTCATACTTCCGGTCAGCGTCTTCAGCAATGTGCTTGGCCTCTTTCAGCTGGATCTCCTGAATCTCCATCTTTTCTTCATCTTTTTGGGCTCGGCTTTCAATGACTTTCATGCCTCTGGAAAGATAGACAAGCAGGAAGACCCACGATGGAGAGAAGACTGCTGCTGTGGAATACGAGGCTCCACGCACACGGCCGACCGAGAGAGAGCAGACAGCCGTTCATGTTTCCACAGACAGAGCAAGCTTTTCCAGAAAAGACACACATTTCTCTCTGTTCGCTGTTAATGAGATCTTGGGGTGTGGTGAAACTTCCGGGTCACCTAATCTTAAGTGGAAGATGCTATGTCAGGATGCCATTTGAGTCTAGGAGGCACGGAAAGAAGGGATGCTAACATGCTTTATTTGTTAAAAGTAGAGATTCGCCACCTTCTCCTTTTTCCTAAGGGAAACCGTAGATTGAAATGGATGAAGAGCTGGGTGTGGTGGCGCACGCCTTTAATCCCAGCGCTTGGGAGGCAGAGGCAGGCGGATCTCTGAGTTAGAGGCCAGCCTGGTCTACATAGAGTTCCAGAACACCAGAGCTACACAGAGAAACCCTGCCTAGTAGGTGAATGAAAGGAAGGAAGGGAGGGAGGGAAGATGGAAGAAAGAAAAAGAAAGGGATAAACAGGTTTGGAGGACTGGATGCTATGGCATGGTGCTACAGTTCAGAAATGTTAACTGATCTAGAGTTTACAGATTTATGGCATAGACAAACCATAAATGGGTTTCACTTAGGAAGTAAGCAGTCGCCGGGCAGTGTTGGCGCACACCTTTAATCCAGCACTTGGGAGGCAGAGGCAGGCGGATTTTTGAGTTCGAGACCAGCCTGGTCTACAGAGTGAGTTCCAGGACAGCCAGTGTCTGTGTTTGCCCGCATGTATGTATATGCACCATGTGCATGCAATACCCTTAGATGACTGAAGAGGGCACTATAACAAATAAGCTCTATGTTCCTTCTCCTTTGGTCTTGTGCTGCCAGGTTGCCTTTAAAAGTTCAGTAGCAGGAAGAAGTCATTCACAAGGCTACTGCTAGTTGACATGCTAAGACACAATTAGTCACCTTAAAGAACCCCCAAGCTCTTGGCAAGTAAAGGAAAACTATGTGGTAGTGAATATGAAGCTGACAACTTTAGCTAACAAGTTCCTTAGCCCTAAAGTCTGCAGCAACTCCTCGTACCTGGTACCAAGGAGCAGAGGTTCACTTCAAAGTCATGGTGGAGAAATGGACCTTCACCTGCCCAGGTTCTAGCAGGAATAAGGAATGCCTGCACTGTTCTGGGTTTATTCTGCTGTGCCATCCCTCACCCAACAGAATGCTCTAGCTTCACGATGTCACACTTTGTGGCTTCCATGACAGAGTACAGAGGAAAAAAAAAAAAAAAACCCTTGCAGAATGAGTGAGGTGAGTTGTGCGTTCTGATGGTTAAAATGGATTGTTGGCAGGATCCAGAGTCACCAGTAAATAGACCTCCTGGCACACCAGTAAGGGATCTTCTAAGCTGGGCTAGTGAGGGTGGGGAGACCTGCTCTAACTGTGGGCAGTTCCACTCCACAGGTTAGAGTCCCTGACTAAACAAAAAGGAGAAGCTAGCCGAGCACTAGCTACTCCTTGCCAGACTGTGGACCCAGTGTGACCAGCTGCCTCGTGTTTCTGTCACACGAGGATGGGCTGTATCCCAAAATCTAAAGCATATCACAGATATGTTTTATCTATGTCTTTTCTTCTGTTTGACTACCATGGTTCTTTCCCCCCCTAGGTCTGAGACATCTTGGTAAATATATTATTTTATCTTTTTATGTGTATATATGTCTATGCATCATCACATGCATTCCTGGTGCCCACTGAGGCCAGAAGAGGGCATCAGACACCCTGGAACTGGAGTTATGGACAGTTGTGACCTACCATGCAGGGGCTGGGACTCAGACCAGGGTCCTTAGAAGAGCAGTCAGAACTAAGTGATAAGCCGTCTCTCCAACTCCCTTGGTGTGCATATGTATGTGTGCCATGAGTGTGCACACACCCAGGAGCTAGATGGTGTAGTCTTACCTCTCGCTCTCATCTGCAGCCTTCTCAGCCTCTTCCAGCTTCTGCAGAGCTGTGGCCAGACGCTCCTGAGCGCGATCCAACTCCTCCTCAACCAGCTGGATGCGTCTGTTCAGAGAAGCTACGTCAGCTTCAGCCTAGGCAGAGAATGAAAGACACTTTAGAGCTGGGGAGAAGAAAGTGAGGGTGGTACCTTCAGACACCGGCCAGGACTGAAGTGCTGGTTCCAGACAGGAAGTCTGGGCCCTGGTGTGAACTACTTCCAGTTATGACAAGCCCTGACTAACTCAAGTGCTCACACAGGAGCATCATGCTTGGAAATAGACAGCAGAAAAAAACACTCAGCAGACGGCCGGGCCGTCCTGGACATGCTCACACAGCCCTCTCAGCTGTTGGCCGAAGGGGAGCGTCCTCACAGCTCCCTGACACTGGTGTGGGTAGACACCAGGGCTTGTACGGGCTCAGCCACAGAGTCACCAGCAGGATGATCGGGAGTTGGAATGCCGCGTTTCATCATGTTGTCCTTTCTCTGAGTTATTTTCTCAAAGGAGCCTTATAATGAAACTGAATGTTTTAAAAATCCAGTGGTTTAAGAAACATACTAGAAAAACAAAACAAAACCCCAACAACAACAAAAAATTCCAAACAAAACAAAACAAACAAAGAAAAAAAATATACCATATGGAGATCTAATACCACCTAGAAACTTCCCCCTTTGCCCCACCCTTTAAGTAGCCTCTTTAAAATAGCTGGCCTCCCTGGAATGAGGCCAAGATAAATTTCCCAAGGGTTTTTGACCTAAGCTTTTTGGAATGTCTTAAAAGTCAAGGTTGCTACAAGAAAAGTTTCACAGACCTAAGGAGAAAAGCGATGCAGATACTGTTTTTCTTTGGAATTTAGGTTTAAATGAAAGTGTTTCTTTCTTGGGCAGGCCACGATTGCTTCCTGTTATAAGTACTTTTGCTCTGAAAATCCTTGCCTCACAGGGGTTGATCCCGGACTGCCTAGACGTGAAGGTGGCCCTTGCTAATTAGTTAGCAATTATGTATCCTCATTCACTCTGAATCTATGTTCATCAAAGGCTGAAGAGTCCTTAGGATATTTACGAGTCAATTTTCTAACAATGGCAATGCACTGGCTTTCTATGTATCTGTTTTTACTGAATTGCATGTTGTCATCAGCTCTCTACAAAGGCCTGGGCTCCATGAATGTCTACAGAGCTGAGCAACTAAAAATACCCTAATTAGAACAACAGAACCTTCCAAAGCTCAGGCGAGGACTGGAAATGCACGTGTAGTTTGAGAAAACCAGT
Organism: Grammomys surdaster; assembly: GCF_004785775.1. Taxonomy (NCBI): domain Eukaryota; kingdom Metazoa; phylum Chordata; class Mammalia; order Rodentia; family Muridae; genus Grammomys; species Grammomys surdaster. Next base: position 948,130 of record NW_021604856.1, read on the forward strand.
CAAGGCCTTGAGTCACAGGAAATGAGACCATTCAGTCCCCTGCTCACCTAGATCTTGGCCGGTTTTATCTGGAGATGGGGAATGAACAGAGCATCTCCCGCCACCATGACTGACTGCAGTGTTTTTAAAAAATACATAAACATTTTAAACACACTTATCTCAGAGAAAAAAACTACAAAGTAGTGACTGGCTGCCCGCGGCAGGAAGTGGGGCCAGCGTGACATGAACTGGAGGCAGAGCGGTTACAACTGAACCAGTCCACAGGGTCAATCATTATCAGAAACCAGCTTGTAACTGGGCCAAACTGGGAAGGGTGTGAATGACTGGGCTTCTTCTTGAAGGCTGGGGGAGACAGAAATAATCAATTTCTTAACTCCCTTTGAAAAAAACCCCATTCATTTTAAAAACATTTATAATTTTTAAATTTTATGTGTATTAGTGTTTTGCCTACATGTATGTGTATGTATCACGTGTGTGCTTGCAAGGTTCATGGAGGTCTAGAACTGGAGTCAGGAGTTACAAATGGTTGTGAGCTGCCACATGGCTGCTGGGAACAGAACTCAGGTTCTCGACAAGATCAGCAAGTGCTTTCAGCCATCTCGGCCTCTTTAATGGGAAATACATACACATTAACACACATTGACACACATTAAAGCTATGGTTCAGAGTTGGGTTAAATTTCTCCATCTTGTATGTGTTTCACTTCTAGGAAAAACTCTATTCCTCTTAAAAACAGGGATGTGGGAGAGAAGACAGAAAGCCACCCAGAAATCTAAAACCAAAACAGAAAATTGATTGGGAATGGTGGTTTCAAACTCCCCCATCCTAACCCAGTTCTTTCTTTTCTGACACCAGAGTGCAAAGTTCTGGGCCACCTCCTAACACCCAATGCCCCAAATAGTCTAACCTCTATGGCTAGGCTCTGACCAGCATCAGGGCAGTTACTGTAAGAAGATCACCATTAGACAAGCCATTTCATTCATTTTTCTTTTTTTAAAAGGCTGAGAAGTACCTGTATGGATTCCTCTAGAACGGCTAGGCCATGTTCAAAGGTACCTTTCTTATCATAGTGTTATATAATAAAATTATTATCATTTACTGTTAGAGCAAATATCCTTGCTACAGCAGCTGTTGGAAAACCAGAGAAATCTGAGTAGGATTTTTTGTTTTGTTTTTCGAGACAGGGTTTCTCCGTATAGCCCTGGCTGTCTGGGAACTCATTCTGTAGACCAGGCTGGCCTCGAACTCAGAAATCCGCCTGCCTCTGCCTCCCAAGTGCTGGGATTAAAGGCGTGCGCCACCACTGCCTGGCTCTGAGTAGGATTTTTAAAAGACTTCAGTAGCATCAAATTCTAAGTTCCCCACACTGGAGCTGAACCTTGAGGACTTTATTTACTCATTCACAGGGTATCTGCTAATGTGCAGAGGCAGGATTGAATCACTGGGGCAGGAGGAGCACCAGGAGAAGCTCCATGTTCTTTCCCGCTTCTGTTAGGCATACAAGGTTGCCCTAATGAACTGGAGACCCACCCCATTCGATCTACGCTTCCTTCTCTTTGCCCCCAGCCCTTCTACATATTTTTCTTTTAGCTCTTGACATGGTCCAGCTGACTCTTGCTTTGTAAATATCCCTTACACTCTTCCCCCAGCATTTTTCTTAGAACCCTAAACTCTCTGACACTCAGGTTATTTAATGTCCTTCAACAAGACCAGCCAAGGTGGGGGTCTACACACAGGGTGCCTAGGCAGTGGCTGGGCTTAAGGACTTGCTCCTTTGGGCCAGTTTTGGCAGAGGGAGGACTGGTACATACAGGGAACACTCCTGGAAGAGACACTCAGCGTCTACAGAATGAAGCCCCAGTGTTTGAACTGCCACAGAACCTGGGCATCACACGGGAGATGTATGAATCCACTGGAGACGTGTAATAGAAACAGGGACTACCAGGTCCTGTGCCTAGGGATTACCATTTGGGTGGTCAGTGAGAAGAAGCAGGGACCACACTATAAACAGCAAGCCTTTCTCTGCTTCCATCACCACCCAAAGAAGCTGACAGTAACTGCAGGAGCTGCCTAGCAAACTCTCTACTATGAAAGAGGGAAGGACCTCTGCCCTAGTGTTAAGGCATTCTGGGAAGCACTCCACCAATGCAAGGCAAGGCAGGACTGAAACCCAAGCCCTCTGGCTTCTTAAATATGAGACTATGGAAGCTTCGGGACTGGTGGTTCTCACCCCTGGAGTCTTGCTCTCTTAGACACCTGAGTAGAAGGTTCTCTACCATCCATCCTCCCTACCCACAGGACCCCAAGGAATTTAGGAGATTATATGGACAGACTCTGGCAAGAAAATCAGCAAGTCATCTCAATCCTTATTTAAAAGACAGTGTCCTAGTGCATAAGCGCCAGCTCACATAAGGACCCTGCTCTTTAACCCTCAAGGATGAGGATCTGAGGTTAGCGCCTGGGATTTACCAACAGACCACCTTCTTGGGGAGGGTGGGGGTGTGGGGAAGGAACCCTGTATCCTGGCTCCATGGGCTCTCTTATGCTGGTCTAATAGAAGTTCTAAAGAATTTTCAGAGTAAAAGCCAAGTTTGATTTCATAATTAAAGCCCCATCTCTTTCTTATTCTCCTACCCTCATTTTGAGACTCAGTTGTCTAGACCCGTCGTCTCTGCCTCGGCGTTTCAGCTGCAGAGGTTACATGCAGGAGCTGTCCTCATTTATTACGTTCTGTGTCCATAGACTGAAGCCTGTCACTTTTACCAGCTTTTATTTACAGTTTAGGTCCCCCCCCCCCAGGGTTGAGGCTTTTCTAGATATTTCCTGAGGGTCTCTCTATCACAGCACCCAAGTCACCTTAAGTACCTGTTGCTGTCTGTCAATACAAGCCCACCTATGCCCATCTATTACTTAAAAGTAGACAAAAATAACAAGGCATTTGGGGGAGGGTCAAGACTCCAGATGCAAACTATTCCTAGGCCTGTAAATCACCCTTAGGACACTGAGTTAGGTTTCTTCTAACCCTTACATCAAAACTGCCAGCAAAACCTTTCTAGGAGTTGCTAGTTTCCTTTATTTCAAAAGTGCTACTAGATCCCAGCATGTTACTCAGAAAGAGTTAGGGTGTCGAGACTATGAACCCTGCTAAAACACCACCCAGTGCTCATGCATGTGAGCTCCTTAGTACTGGACATGCTCCCAGACGCTGTAAGCACCAGATCCCACCTAGAAAGTCCTATAAGCTCACCATTCCTACCCTTCACCCTGCCTCCAAACAAGGAAGCGACTACCTTCAGAAAAAAACAAGCTCGGACTATTCTCCTACCCAACAAGGAACAATGCAGAAGTTAGGGTGTCCCCACTCCGATGCAGCAAAATGTTATTCCAAACAAGGCTTGAATAAAGCCTAAGATTTACATGAAATTCACATGTTACAGACAATACAGAAAGAAAATCCTTTACTCTGAAAACCAATGCTCTAGAATATATTTCCAAAGTCCTGACTGAATCAGAGGAGGGCATGGAACGATCAAAGGTCAGATCTTTTTATTTCATGTAAACTGTAGTCACACAGAGAGGGTTTCACCCTGCTTGCTGTGTAAGACCAAAGTGACTTAGGGCCAAGCTAAACTTCTGTCCTTATATGGTCAAGAAAGAAGGGAAAAAAGCACCCAAGAACGGCATTAGGGCACTCCCATGGATAGCAGATAAACACAGCCTCCTCTATCTGGGCCAAAGCCTGTAATTTGTGAAGCATGTTTGTGTAGCAAGAGTCAGAGCAAGGTACTGAGGTGCCTTTGCTGTGACTGCATGGGAAAGGGGGAACCCAGAGGATCCTCACAAGCTCTTCAAGTACCAAGGCAAGCACAGGGAGGGCACACTCAGTTCCCTCTTCCAGAAGAAGCTGCCAGTGCTGAGGAGTTAGGAAAGGGCTGGGGAGTTTTGAATATGGATTCTTTCCCATGATTAATAAAGTTATCTATCCATTAAGCAAGTCTGGGTCTCCTCATCGGCTAGGTTCTGCCCAGAAAGCTGGAAAGAGAGTTGCCTTTTCCCCCGACATTAAACATGCATCCCACCACCCCAGCCAACCCTTAAGTCACAAGACCCAGGGTCAGGCATGACACCAAGGAGAACAATTTCATTCCAAGATTTTGAAGGGCCTACACACCTTGGGAAAACAGGGAGGAGGAAGTAAATGATACCCGCCTTTTCCAAGGTACGGGCTAGTTTAGTAGGGCCCATTAAGTCTGCCTGAGTCCTGAGTACTTGAACTTGGGCCAACTCTACAGTGAATTATTTTTACTTTAACAGTGGCTCATGGCTTTGTCCCTAAACCTTAATCTTTGCTGCCAAGAGAAACTGTTACTGCTCGCTTAACTCATAGTCTAAGATAGGTTTAATACCTACCTAAATTACCTCCGTCCACACGTACATTTCAGTTTTAAAAGCCAGGAGCAGCCAGCAGTTTGCAAGTCGCTCACCAGTGCTCTAAGATGCCATGGAGACCTGACTCATCACCCTGCTAGATGGTTCTTGAAAAATGTTAAAAAATTTTTTTTAAATATTCATTTATTTTATGTATATGAGTGCACTGTAGCTGTCTTCAGACACACCAGAAGAGGACATCGGATCCCATTACAGATAGATGGTTGTGAGCCACCATGTGGTTGCTGGGAATTGAACTCAGGACCTCTGGAAGGGCAGTCAGTGCTCTTAACCACTGAGCCATCTCTCCGGCCCTAAAATTTCTTTAAAAAGAAATTGAAATTGCTCTAAATAAAAGACAGGTTTTGAAAGGAATGAAAGCTCTGACCTTAGAGAAGTAGCCTGAAATGCTGTTACCAAAACGACACAAAGTAGCACTGTACCTTTTACCACCAGTCACTAAACTCTGAGTTCACCAGGACTCCATTGAAATGCCTTCCTCAAGCCAGTCCTTCCAGCCTGCCCACTTCCCCTCCTCAAAGAAAATAACTGTTGATTAAAAGCACTAAATGGGGGAATTTTACGGGTAATGAAGTGAGTAGGGCCATTTTAAGGAATCCTTGCCAAGCAATTACAGGAAAGAATGCTAAGCAAGGCGGTGCTGGACACTGATAATAACAGGGCAGTTTAAGTAGCACTATCTCCATGTGCTAAGCCCCACTGTGATCTCTTTACATACTAACTACATTTTACTCATAGGGACCCAAAGCTGTTGTCCCCAGATAGTGAGATGGGCCAGGATTCAAATCCTGGCAAACTAGGCCCCAGTCTCTGCTTCCTGTTTTTCGCTCCCGGGTTCATAGCTCCCTGGTTCAGAGTGGTTAGCCGGGCACGGATCAGAATTAATCTATCACCAGCCACCTTGAGACCTTTACAGTGGGTCTTTTGCTAACTAGTCCTCTCAAGCAAATACTGAAAGTTATCTTTTGTCTATTGGTTTTAAAAATATCTTTATCTATATTTTTATCTTAAACTTCCTTAGTTGGGCCTTCCTCTTAGGAAGAGTCTTTTGGTTCTCTGTATTTTATACAAAACATGTTATGGAGTTTCTGCAAGATACCATACGACCATTCCAAACACTTAGCCACAAGGGATGATTCAATTTAGTGTAGTCCTGTGCATATTAAACACAGCCGAACACCGAATTATTATTTTTTGTCATAAAATTCCCAAGGTGTTTGAATCCTTTGATTTTTAAAACACACACTCAAGACTAACAAATATCCTTTTGAAACCCTGTTTCTGTTTGCTGGATACATCTGCCTTATGAATTAAGGAAGCCAGGTACCGTGTTCAACAAGGAGGTAGCTGGCAAAAGGTATACTCAGTAGCCTTTAACATCTGGCCAACTTTTGCCAAAACTCGTTACAAAGGGGTATCTATTGTATAGGGATATCTACTTGGGAGATGGGAGGGCTAGAGAACCTAAGACTATAAGGGCTGCAAGCTATGAGAGTCCGCTCTTCCCTCAGTTAACCTCCATAGAGAAACAGCTTCTAGGAAACACAGGATCAACAGAGACAAAAGTCCAGTATCCCAAGGCCCCGAAGTCCCAGTGCTTCTCCCCAGGGACTGGTCTTTAAAAGGAGGACGCCTCCTTCCAACCTCAGTGTGAGTTAATAAATGGTAGCAGCGCAAACTGCGCATCCCGGGGACCCATTTCCTGATCGCCCCAGAACCTTCTCAACAGCACTCTTGCTCCCCCGGACCCCCTGAATAGCCGGGTGCCAGATGGCCTAGGTGCGCCAGGTGCGGCGTGGGGGCCTCGGGGTGATGAGTGGGTCCCTTACGGTTTCCCGTAGCTTCCGCTCCTGGTCCAGCTCGCGCTGCAGGCTGCCCGCACGCTCCTCCGCGGCATCCGCCTGCTCCTGCAGGCTCCGGATCTTTCTCCGCACCGCCTCCAGCGAGCTGCTACCCGCCATGGCGAGGCGGCGGCTGAGGCTGTGCTCTGCCTCCGCGCTCTGCAGCTGCAACTGCTGCTGCAGCTACCGAGCCCAGGTCCGGTTCGTCCCGCCCAGACTGGCTTTGCAACTCCGGCGCCCTCTGCGGCTAAGAAGCAGCCCGGAAGTCACGGCCCGGGGGCCGCACCAAGAAAGCTGCGGGCGGGTGCGCGAGCGCGGGGACAGGCGCGGCCGGCAGTCGGGCGGGGCCCGGTGGACCCCGGGAACTGGCTGCCCATGGAACCACTGCGCGTGCGCGCGGGGCTGGCTGGCTCCAGGCTGCTTTGCCTAGAGCGAGGCCGCCGCAGGAGGGCGTTTGCATCCATTCCGCTGAGCTTGGGCTACTCCAAGGAGAGGACCTGGATACTAAAGCCTATGGCGACTCCTGTTGGCCATTTGAAGCCCTCCGAAATCCAGATTGCCCTGAAGAAGTTGAGTAAGGATAGGAACCTAGACCTTGAGCGTTCCCTAAACTCTTCTAGTCGTAAAGAACGCCATCATTCCTAATGCTAAAGGCATTGACAACTCCTGGCCGCTCGGAGCGCTCTGTAATCCCGATTTCCCAGAGTCTGAACAAGGAACTTGGAGCCTGAAATATGACTATCCTAAAGATCCTTGTAAGAACCACAGAACATAAGATCCTGACGAAAAGAACCCCAGCAACCAAACTATCTCACCAAGTGTCAATTGCTAGCTGACAAAACGTAGTGGTTAGATCTCCTGCTCTAAATGCAGCGTTTTTAAGGTTTGAATCTGGCTCTTAAGTCTCTGCTGGCTGTGTGCCTTTGGACAAATGACTTCTCAGGGCTTCAGCTCTTAAAAGCGAGTATAATAGTACAGGGCTCTTCACAGGGCTGTTGAGAATTATCAGATGATATAAAACATTTAACAGTGCCTTACATACTTAAGAACTCAAGCTATATAACTAAGCACACACACACTACCATAAGAGTTTGTCTGGACCCCATAACGAACTGTGCAACCTCAGGCAATTCAGCCTGATATCTGGAATCTGAGGAACAGGGTATGCAAGACTACAGAAACCTGTGACAGAACCTCTGGTTACCAGCTGGAAAGCCACATGGACACAATCTGTAAAGAACCAATCTCTGTCATTCCTTCTTGCGCTATGGTTTTAAAAGCCTGTCAAGTCTCTGGGCTTTTAATCCTGCACCGTTGTCAAAGAGTCAGTCCTGCACTTGTTTAAATGTGCCGCGTGGAGAATGGAAACAAAGGTAGAAAAAGAAAACACGCCTTCCTGGCCTGTCTTCCAAAGCTGGAACACCTCCGAAAATTCCTAGTCGCCTCAAGTCCGGTAGGTGGAGCCTCTTGCTTGGTTTCCAAGCAGTCGGTCCGCAAACGGTGGTGGCTACAGATCCTCCCCAGAGCTCACAAGGCCATCTGCCTCCAACCTTGAGACTGCCCAGACAGGGCATCTGCAACCCTCCAAGGGCAGCCAGGGGACATACTGGTCAGTTGTCAGTGCAGTAAGCAGCCACCCTACTGATTTAATGTCTTCCTTTTCAACCCCCCTAGGAAGTCAGTTTCTGGAGAGACTGTTTTCGTGCCAGTGTCCTTACAGAAGAGCTATGGGCAGTCTAGCTGCAGGCTAGAATCCCTTGGTTATTTAAGAAACACCGTGGCTGGGTCTCATCCGAAGAGATCCTGCTATGACTCACTCAAGGGAAAACCTGAGTTTAGATAAGCCTGAGTCACAGCTTTAGGAAGAAGACCTAGAGGGAGGAAGACTCACATCCTGGAAATAATAAGCAACATCACAGTTATTTGGGGAAAAAAGCCAAGATAATCGAGTCTTAACAGACTCAGCCTCATTTGGGTTTAAAAAACAAAAACAGAAAAAAAATCCAAAACAGATTTCTGGGAATACTAGCTCCCAAGTGGCAGGCAGCCTTTTAAACTGTGTGTGTGTGGGGTGGGGGGGACCTGCTTCTGGACTATAGTTTCTGAAAGTCGGTTGGTAAATTGGGATAATGTTTTTTAGTAATAATAATAATAATCACAAATTATATTTTTAACACCAGACATTAGAACGTCCCCACTGCAAGGAGGCTGGCCTGTCTCCTGCCTCTTTCCTCTAGTGACACCTGTCTTTCCCTCAAGTCTTAGCTATTTCAAGTTGAGTCATGATCTCTCTAAATATAACAAGTCTTCACAAACTTCCTGCAGCACTCCTCGTCTCCAACAGAACTTACAGTGTTTTACAGAGGAAGATGATCAATACACTAACCAAAAGGAACAGAGAAATACACGCTCACACCATATTTAGAGACAGTTTTCCAGCTCATAGAAAGAACCAAAACTGATTCTAAGTACCTCCCTCCCTGCTGGCTCCGCCCCCACAGATGACTTTAAATAGCCTCTTTTCTACTTCTGCCCCACCCCATTCCAGTGCTCCCCCCAGATTTCTTATTAAAGACATGATTACCACTAAGTACTTACAACAATTATCTTTCCCTTAAGAATTATAGTAGCGGGTTTTTTTTTTTCTCCTCCTGCTTCCATTGGTACTGGGGCTATTTGCAAATTCTCTGAATTCCTTTCCTTATATGGCATATCTCTCCTTGATCTATCAGCGGATCTTTTGAAAAACCTAAATAAACGTCCTGCAGGAGAATTTAGGGGTGACTGGGCATCCACCATGTAGCATGTATAAAGCAGACATCTGACCCACATTATACAAAACAGGCTCAGAGTTGTGAAGCCTTTTTGTTGTTCTTTTTTATAAACTCAGTTAGGTTTTAGCGTGAGTTTTAGCTAAACCAATGCCTCCCCAATCCTCCCTTTCAAGAAAACGTAATTGTCACTGAACTTTTTCTTTTTGTCTGATCCCAGTGTTGGTTGTCTGGCGAACCACTATCAAGAGCACTAGATAAATCTCTAGCCTTTTGTGATACAAAGGCCCGTGCAGATTTCAACATCCTTGGGTAATCTGCATTTTACATGTTATCCAAAAATAAATAAATAAATTACAAACTGCTGTTGAACTTGGTGGGGTCCAACTTCTGGGTGTAACTTTCTCTGCTGCTCACACATTCTTGGAACTGTTATCAGCTTCCCAAGGAATTCTTTTCTAATTGGGCCTCTAGGCTTAATTGGCTTCTTCAGTGGAATGTGGCGGTGCGATTGGAAAACTGACCCTCAGTTTGACTTTCTAGACAGAAGTTTAGACAGTTTGACTTTCTAGCTCTGGGGTAGAAAGGGCGCTGAGCAGAGCTGGCACTGTGTCTAGCACCCCCTGGAAGTACGTCTGTGGTGGTTGTCAGAGGACTGGCAGGTGGGGGTGGGGCGGGCAGGGGGCAGCCAGCTCGCTACGCCATATAAAGCCCTGAGCTATATATAACTCCCTGCGTACTTTCTGGATCCAGTGCTTCAGACTGCAGACCCAAGCAAGTATCATCTTCCCTGGGCAGGTCTTAAGGCTTGCCTAGTGAGAAAAAGGGCCTCGAAGTGTCACTGTAGCCCTCAAGTTTAGCGTCCGAAGTAAAGGGATGAGTCCATGTAAAAGCCGGGTTCTCTGAACCCGCTCACACTAGGTCCATGAGCTATAACCACCGGGGGTTGGGAAGTGGCAAACAAGAACGCTAGGTACTCTGTTTTGCACAGACCTTGGTGATGACTTACACTTCAGAGGTTTTATACCAGCAGGAGGCGAAGTTCACCTCTAGCAGTCAGTCCCCTTTTCAGAGGCAGTGTTCTCCCAGCTTCGTACCCACCCACCTCCAACCAGAGGGGAGGAGGTAAAGAAGAGGGAAAAGAGAAAAGGGAAAAGACGGAATATAAATGAAATGTGTGCGGCAGCGGAAGGCGGCATCCAGTGCTCTGGGCTACAGCCAGGCTGTGTGCAGGGGCCCTGCAGGAGGAGGTTCACCCTCTTCCTTTGCTCTGCAGCCCCTGTGGTGACCCCCAGAGTGTCCACGCGGACAGGAGGTGAGGGAGGCAGTGTGAGCGTGCACTTACATCTGTGGCCTTTTTCTCCGCCAGCTCCAGTTTCTCCTGGGCATCTTTGAGAGCCTCAGAGTATTTGTCCAGTTCATCTTCAGTGCCCTTGAGTTTCTTTTGCAGTGACACCAGCTCATCTTCCAGCTGGGAGTTGGCAGTGGAGTACGGGGAAGGGGGAAGGGGGTGGGGGTGCGGCAGGCAGCGTGATCCCGCAAGGTGCAGGTTGAGGGTGCCCAGACCATAAAGAATAGGGACAGCGGGAGAGAGGAGAGAGAGAGAGGGAAAGACAGGGAGGGAGAGAGAAAGAGAAAGAGTTAGCCATTCGTGTGCAGTGCCACGCCGCGCGCCCGGGTACCTTGGCGGCGGTCTCGTCGGCAGCCAGGAGGCTGTCCTCTGCCTTGTGCAGCTCCTCCAGCACCCGGTCCCGCTCGTCCTCCGACGCCCGCAGCAGCTTCTCTTTCGCTGCGATGTCCTCCTCGAGCTGGGGCAGCGGCGAGCGGGCGCGGGCGGCCGGCACGGACCGGGTGTGAGACACACAACAAACGGGTGCCAGGTTGGCTTGGGCCCTGGGGCTAAGGGGATCGCTGCTTTGGGGCTCAAGGGACCCTAGTTAATCTCTCTCCCTGAGCTGGACCCACTCAGTGACTCATCTCGCACCCCCACCCCCACCCCGGGACCACATGCTCCAGCCGAAGACAGCAAGCTCAGGTCCCCAATTTGAGGGACTGAAGAAACACGCCCTTGTTTGGCTAGCTTTCTATCTGTGTCTCCCATTCTGTGCCATCTTTGTTCTTAGGAAATAATTCAGTGACTCCCTCATCTTCCCTTCCAAGTCTTCATCCCTTGTTAAGGGCTCTTTCTACCCAACCAAAAAGTCCAAAGAACTTCGGGCACTTTAGGACTTGAGCCTTGCCCCGCTCCCTCGCCCTTCCCTCCAGGCAACCCGGGAACTTGTATCCTTTCTTCCTTCCTCTTTCAAAACTGGCTCCCAATCCTAAGAGTCAAGAGCCCCTCTAGGGAGCTCAGTGGACCTCGCGGACCGTGGGAGCCAGAGAAGGGCCACAAGCGTCCTCAGACGAGACAGAAAAGTTAGAATCAGTCTAACTCTCGCGCTTCTCCTTCTTTTCCTTTTTAAACACGCGCCCCTGGACATCCTGGGCTGGGAATGGGTTGGGGAAAAGGGAGCCAGTTCGGGTCCCGGGGCTGAGCGACGGACGCTGAGTTGGGGCAGTGGGGGTTGGGGATAGGCGCAGACCTGCTTGCTCCGGTCTTCCGCGGCCTTCTTGTCAGCCTCCGCCTGCTCTGCTCGATCCAAGGCGTTCTCTTTGTCGAGCTTCAGCATCTGCATCTTCTTCTTGATGGCGTCCATGGTGGCGGCGGCGAGGGGCCCTTAGGCAGCGGAGCGAGAGGAGACGCGAGCGCGGTGGGGTGGCAGAACCGGAGTGCGAGCGCGGAGCTGCCTGCAGCTCCCTGATATGTACTTTCCCAGGGGGGCGACCGCATTCCTTAGGACAGCCAATACTTTTTTGGAAAAGCTTGTTCCTCCTTCCCCCTTTCCCAGTCTCCTGCCTCCGCCCCATGCCCCCTCCTCGCTCCTCCCGCGGGGGCTGCACGCCCATTCGCTGCCGCCTGCCGGCCTCCCAGTTGACGGTGGATATGACTATATATGGGGACCCGAGCCTCCGAGGCCGCGGCCGGGCGAGGCCGTCCTATTTCTAAACCTGCACGCCTGGGAAAGTGCGCCGGGACTTCGCTGGAGAGAAGCCCGGCACTGGGCGAGAGTCTCTTAGCCACCTCCCAGAGCCATCGCCTGGTCGTCAGGGTCCCCAGAAAAGCCTGCCCGGAGCCCCCGGGAATCCCGGGAACAGGGCAGGTGGTGTGTGTGCACGGTCTCACTTGGCCTCCAGATCGTGGGGTGCTCGCTGTAGGGTCCGGGGGCTGCCTGCCAAGGCCACTGCACCTCGCATCTGGGCCTGGGAGCGCTCAGTACTCAGCTGTGTCCTTCTGACAGCTCTCAGCCCACCCACCAGTTGTAGTCCTGGGTTCTAGGAATTTCAACCAGAGTGGAGAAATAGAGGTGGAGGAAGGTGTGGAGGTCATTCCTGAGACCCCGTTTCTCTGCCCCTGATGGTGGACACAATGATACATACAGGAAGTCTCGAGTCATTTCATCAAACCGGGAGTGGGTAGTAAAATACTTTAGAGACTTAGGGCCCAGATGTGGCTGTGATGTGCTTTGGAAAGGGCAGGGGGAGTGTATCAGTGTGTAGAGGTTTATGGTCCCCCCCCCACCGTGGGAGGCAGTGGCAGTGGTGTGTGTGTGTGTGTGTGTGTGTGTGTGTGTTGCGTTTAGACTCAGTTAACATGGGGTCTGGTCTTTAGTCATCGGCAGCTGTGTAGCTGTGATTCGTAACAGCTTCAATGCTGTAGCTTCCCTCCATTTATTTATTTTATTTGAATGTTTTACTATAGTCGTTTACTTATTGGGGGGCGGGGTCATGGCGGTGCACTCGCATCACGGTGGGCTGTGGAGGTCAGAGAGCAACTCTTTCTTTCTACCACGTGGGTGTTCGATCCAGCACAGATCTCTGTCCTTGATAGCAAGCTGCTTTACCTGCTGAGCCATCTTGTTAGTCCAGTTTCCTCATAACTAAATTCAGAGGGTAGAGGAGTCCTAAAATCCCTCCAGATCTAGCTTTTCATCTTTGCCTTGCTCGATCGGTGTTTTTATCCATAGCCTGAACTCTGCAGAGGGAAATGGGCCAGTCAGTTCTGCACTGAAGGCAGGGGGATTTTTTCCCCCTGTATCTCTTTAACCTTGCCTCTGTTCAGTCCCTAAGGAGGAGAAGCCTGATCTTTTCTGGTCCAATGAGGCTTCAGGAACGGGGAGGGCTGTCCCCAAACCTTACCGATGACCAGCTGAGACAGGGTTGTGAGGGTCTTGTGACCAGTCCCTACAGAATAATTTACACCCTGTACTACATGGGTATCAAACATTCCCCAGACAGTGTCTGAGTAGATTAGGTAGGCCAAATGATTTGCGAAATCCTTCAATAAGAGAAAGATCATATTCCTCTTTAGACTTTTATCAGGTTCCTGGCGGCCCAGGAGGGAAAACATACACTCTTATAATGACCAGAACATTGGAACAGAATGCACAATGGCTTTGTGGCACAGAAAATTCACCAGAGCCCTTCTTTGCCACATGTCAAATGGCTCAAGGCACAGACACCCTTCCAGGCCATGGTTAGTATTCCGATGTGTGGGCTATAGGAAGCTGACTCCCCAGCTTGGAGTTTAACAGAGGAAAAGAATAGGGACTCTGGAATTTAGAAGCTGAGATCCAAAATGGTGGACGCTTCTTTTTAATACAGCCTTGGCCATGGTGCAACCTCTTAAAGCCTCGGTTGTCTTCTATTAATGAGGTACTGGAGTAGATGCTGGCTTTCTCCATGTGCTAGGCATGGTTAAAAACTCCCTAAATCCAATTTAAATAAGCTAATGGAACAGCCCATTAAATATACCACAACTGGATACCTGCTACATACATGACAGACAGTGTTGGACTCTGAACTCAAAATTGGGTGACGTATAACTTTCTCATCCAGATGTTGAGATCAAACAGCAGTGTAAGACTTCAGAAAGGAAGATACAGGAAGAACCAGGTCAGAGCAAATCAAAAAAGCTTCTTTGGGAAGTTTTACAACAGATTTTAGAGAAGGGTCACAACAGAGATTAAGAAGTCATTAACACTGGCTGGACATTAGGTTTCCTTGGACATCGGACTGGAAAGGCAAGCTGAGGCCAGATGGCAAAAAAAAAAAAAAAAACCTTGGAATTCTAGGTTGCCCTTGAACTCCTGTCCTCCTTCCTCTGCTTCCTAAGTCCTGGGGTTACACATGGCTTTTGTGTGGGTAGAAGCTATTGATTTCTTTCTACCTCTCCTTAGCTCTGGTCCTCTCACATACAGCTATACTCAAAGGCTGAGCCTATGGAACTCAAGTGTTACACCGAGCTAACTTTGGCTGGAGGGGCACACATTCTAGAGGTCGACCTTAGGTGTAGATGACATCCCGAGGATGTCATCTACATTGGTTTTGAGATAAGGTCTCTCATGGCCTGGAACTTGCCATCTAGGCTAGGCTTGCTAGGTGGAGATCCCCCAGAGATCTGGCTCCCCAGCGTTGCAATGGCAGGTGTGCATCTATTCCGTGGAGTGAAATCAGGTGCTCACTGAGCTAGCCCCCTAGCTCCAGAACTACCATATCATCAACACTGATGGGTTAACATGATGTGTCCCTGAGTTTAGCCGTTACCATTTCACCCCTCTGAATAGTCTGACAGCTGGCCAGGTCCCACCCAGCTTCACAGACGATACTACCCATGACCTGCCTTCCATCAAGGGAAATGACAAACCAGATGTCATGATTTCTATAACAAATCCTGTACTAAACACATCTTCTGGGCCTCAAAGAGGATCGTGAAGAGAGGGCTGAATTGCCACTTGCTATATGGTATATATTCGCTTCTCGACAACTGACCATGAATAAGAACAGGTATAAAGATGAACCAAGGAGCTAGTGTTGTGACCTGTTGGGCAAAAAACGAGCTGGGCTGCTCAGCTTCTCTCTCGCTGTAGCTCACACCAAGAGACACAGAAAATATGAATTATTAACTGTTGAAGTGAAAAGGTTAGAGTTTGGGCTGAAGAGGCCATGTGCATTATGTTTTTTAAATTTTTTTTAATGTTTTGTTGTGATTATGGTTATTTACAAATGTTTGGGCTCTCTGTCCAGCCATTGCCTTGGCAAGTTTGTATATCTTCACCAAAATAAGTTATGTACTTGCTTTGGTCAAGAAAATGGGAGCGTAAATGACTCGTGATTGGCACTTTAGCAGCTAGCCTGTGGCTTACCGTATTTATTTTTTAAGATTGTTATTTCTCTGTCCTTCTGGGTTCCCAAGAGACCTCTTTCTCTCTCTCTCTCTCTCTCTCTCTCTCTCTCTATCTATCTATCTATCTCTATCTCTATCTCTATCTCTCTCTCCCCTCCCCTTCCCCCACCCCTTCCCCTTCCTCCTCCCCTCCCCCTCCGCCCCCACACACACCACACACCCTGGCTAAGTCTTGGCAGGCATGTAACAAGACTAAGGTACAAACTTTTGTGATTTTAGGTTGTTGAAATCTAGGGCTTGTTTGTTACTGAAACAGAGCTAATTTTCCTGACTTATATACCCCATAGACCATTTTAGATAGGAGGAAGCATGGAACTCTAGTCATAGAGGTAGGAGAATTCAGTAGCCATGTCAAGATGAATGGAAGTACAATTGCAATTCAGAGGGAGATTAGAGATTATCTGATCAAATTTATTTTCAGGAAAGCCTTATACTTCTTATTTCCCCGGGACCTATGAGACAGAGAGAAGTTCTTGACAGTAAAAGAGCTGAGGTTTTTTTTTTTTTTTT
>NW_021604856.1:964383-965514 GCF_004785775.1 Grammomys surdaster
ATAGGAGGAAGCATGGAACTCTAGTCATAGAGGTAGGAGAATTCAGTAGCCATGTCAAGATGAATGGAAGTACAATTGCAATTCAGAGGGAGATTAGAGATTATCTGATCAAATTTATTTTCGGGAAAGCCTTATACTTCTTATTTCCCAGGGACCTATGAGACAGAGAGAAGTTCTTGACAGTAAAAGAGCTGAGGTTTGTTTGTTTTTTTTCCAATTATAACAAACAACAACAAAACCAAAGACCAGTAGCCCAGTAATGGTGGTGTGAGGACACACATAACAACCTTGGCTCAGAGGTTCCCTGTGACACTGAAACTTGGCCAGAATGTCCACACTTAACCGTTATTCAGCATTTCCCCACAAGTATTTACTGAATGATTTTTTAATTGACATAATGGAGAATTAGTGTCTGTGGAGGCATATTAGCTACTTTTCTCATTCCTGTGACCAAAACGCCTGACAAGAAGCACACTTAAAGAAGGAAAGATTTCTTCTGGCTTACAGTCTGGGGGATACAGTTTGCCATGGAGGAGAAGTCATGTTAGTAGGGATTTGAGGCTGCTGGTCACACTGTGTCCACAGGCAGAACAAGGGGTGCCTGTGCTCAGCTTGCTGTCCTGTTTATCCAGTCTAGGACCCCAGCTCATGGAATGGTGACACCTACATTCAGGGTGAGTCTCCCTGCCTCAAGGAACTTTATCTAGATAATGCCCCTGAGGGCGAGTCTAAATCCTAGCAAGTTGACAATCAAGATTGACCACCAGAGATGGTGAGGTATCAAAACGGTTTTCAAAAGATATTATTCCCACTCAAAATATGGACTTCTATCTTTAGAAGAAGGAATATAAAAGATCTAGGAAGGGGCTGAAGAGATGACTAAGAGCACTGACTGCTCTTCCAGAGGTCCTGAGTTCAAATCCCAGCAACCACATGGTGGCTCACAACCATCTGTAATAAGATCTGATGCTCTCTTCTGGTGTGTCTGAAGACAGCTACACTGTACTCATATACATAAAATAAATAAATAAATCTTTTGGAAGAAGAAGAAGAAGAAGGAGGAGGAGGAGGAGGAGGAGGAGGAGGAGAGGAGGAGGAAGAAGAGGAGGAGGAAGAGGAGGAGGAGGAAGA
>NW_021604856.1:965614-982919 GCF_004785775.1 Grammomys surdaster
GAGAGAGAGAGAGAGAGAGAGAGAGAGAGAGATCTAGTAAGGTCTGCCACATGGCCCATGAATATTAGGCACCTTAGAAACAAAATCAGTACTGGAGATCAAACTCAGGACCTTGAGCATGCTGGATGAATTGGGTTATATATACCCCTATTCTCTTTATTTTTTAGATAAAGTCTCATTCTGTAGTCTGGACTCAACTTATGGCAATCCTCTAACCTCAGCATCTTGAATGCTGAGATTAAAGGCATGAGTCACCAGGCCTATCTTTATGTACAAAATATTTAGGGCTTTGGGGACCAAAGACTATGCTAGTTAGCTTTCTACCACTGTCAGAAAAGATGTGAGTCAATCAACTTCCACGAAGAGCAAAGATTTATTTAGGCTCACAGTTTCGGAGGCTTCAGTCCGTGGTTACTTGGCCTGTTGCTTTGGGCCTGTGACAAGTTAGCAGACCACAATGGGAAAGTGAGGTAGAGGCCTGTTCACATCAAGGCAGCCAGGAAGTGAATAGGAAAGGAAGGGCCACAGTCCCTATCTCCCCTTCAGGGGTATGCCCTGATGTTGTAACTTCCTTCCACAAGGCCTCACCAACTATATGTTCTTTCATTTCTGAATAGCCACCAAGCCTTCAACACATGGCTTTTTTTTTCGTTTTGCTTTGTTTTATTTTGTTTTGTTTTTTTGTTTCTGTTTTGTTTTTAAAGATAGGGTTTAACTGTGTAGCCCTGGCTGTCCTGAATCTGCTTTGTATGTAGACCAGACTGGCTTCGAACTCAGAGATCCTACCTCTGCCTCCTGAGTACTGGGATGAAAGGAGAGTGCCGCCACCTCCAGGTTCAACACATAGTTTTAGGGGATGCCCAAGGTCCATACTATAGAGAAGAAATGAATCATTTCTTCTAGGAAAAGTACCTATATGAAAAGCTAGCTAAAACTCTCTCTTTGGTATGTATTTACAATTATGTTACTATTGCCCCAGCCAGTGGTCTCTTACAGCTTTGAGGATGACATGGGCAGTAGACCAGCTTTCCCTTCCCCTTCTTTCCTCCCTGTCCGTACCCTCTTCTCTCCCTCCTCCTCTTCCTCTCCACCCTGACCTCCTTTCCTTCCCTCTATTCTTTTTTTTATCCCATCTTTCTTTCTGAACCAGGGTCTTGCTAAATTGTCTAAGCTGGCCCTGAACTTGATACATAGTCTAGACTGGCCATCCCTGTCTCAGCCTCCCCAAGTGCAGAGATTCCAGGTATGTACCCTCACACCTAGAGAGTTCAGTTTTCCTAGGAGAGTTTTATACTACACTGTCCCTTTCCCTCTGGGAAGGCGCCTGTACTTATCATACTGGATTCCCCAGTATTTATTTACAGAAGAGAGTCAGCATGAGCAGAGCTCCCTGACACCCTCAACAGGAATGCTTACCTGAATGTGTACATGAGGGATTGCTTGTCTGAAAAAATAACAAAACAAAACAAGACTCTCAGTGCCCGACGGTCACGCCTTGCTTAACAGCAAGATCCCCTACCTGTGCACTGTGACTCCCCCAGAGTCAGCCTCGCTGACTCACACAATGAAGAGAAAGTGAAGACTCTATAATTAAATCCAGAGACAATGCCCCTTCCACTAGGTTCTGGAATGCAGTGTGTTATACCCACGGCACATTGTCCTACAGAACAAGATACAGCATGTTCTCTTCAGACACAGGGGAGTGTTCTTTCCCAAGGGTCATCTCAGAGCCCATGGCAAACAGCCTCTGCCTGGAGCAGGGTAGTGGGGGCGCTCTGAGAACAATCTTTGGGCCAGTGTGGGCACATGACTTCTTTGTTTAGTGACCCACACCTGGTCTGGACTCTGCTGAGACCCCAGAGTGTGCTAACCCTCTGGAGAGAATGGCTTGGGCAAAATAATTTTCCTGGTAGATTAAAGAAGAAAAGGCACAGGGATTTTTCTGCATTGTCTCCTCTCTGTCTCTCAATAGAAGTAGCTACGTGTGGGTCTTATCAAGTTAACCAAGTTCAGTTACTGATGGAATTTAGCCATCTTGAGAATGATTCACTTCTCTTTTTTTTCCCAAGATGTATTTTCTTTTACTTATATGTATGTGAACATGTGAGTTTCTGCAAAGGCCAGAAGAGGGTATCAGAGCCCCTGAGGCTGGAGCTATGGGCAGTTGAGAGATGCCACTGTGTGTGGGTAACATCGCTGGGATCCTCTGAGGAGCAGCCAGAGAGGGCCAAGCCATCTCTCCAGCCCTCCCTTTCCTGTGTAAAGTTTTAGAAAGCCCTCTCAAGTTCATTCCCTCCTTAACCCTATAGGAAAACTTTAAGCCACACTGTAGATGAGAAAACCAAGGGCAGGGAGTGGTCAGAGTCCACGTCACTGGGAGGTAACAGTTGGAAGAAAGGACCACAAATGTTCCCACTCCCAACAGGAAAGCTCCGCCCCATTCAGTCCTAAGCCTATTTTAATTTTTATATTTCATTTCGTGTTTTAAAATACTATAAGGTAAAGAAAAGGTACCCCCCCCCAAAGTTTCTTTTTCCCCCCACCTTGTCACTGTGACCAAATACCTGACAGAAGCAACCAGGGGGTAAGAGTTGCTTGGGATCAGTTTGGGGGGGGGTGTCTTAGTCCGTCAACCAGGAGGGCATGCTGGAGTAGAACAGTTCGGAACATGGCAGGCTAGAAAGTACAGAGTGAATGCTGGCCATCTGCTGGCTTTTTCTCAGCTGGCTTTCCCTCTACCAGCTTTTGCACTGCTGCAGCCCCCAGGTCCAGCACATGGATGCGGCTGCTTGGTTTTAGGGTCATCCTTCTGCTTTCCGTTAATCCTCCCGGAAAAGGCTTTCATGGAAAGACCAGGAATCAAGCTTCATCTCCATTGGCCATGAGGATTAAGCACAAGGCTTCCTGCCCCACCCCCTCTACCCTTAGTCTGGCCACGCCTGAGCCACTAACCCATCCAGGCTCTGTGTGTGTGTGTGTGTGTGTGTGTGTGTGTGTGTTTGGAGGGCATCGGGGCTGGGGAGAGGATGAAAAACCCACAGTGGGGTGGGAAGAGGATAGCATTCATGGCTTAGTCAAAATAAACCCATGCAAAAATGAAGGCACCTCTAGGCCTTGTATATCAGAGACTCCATCGACCCATCTGCAGGGCTCGTAGCTGAGCTTTGAGTTCAGGTGGTTTTGATTGTTATTTCCCAGCGAGCTCTGCATTCTTTTCATATTGAGAGCACCTGTCCATTTATATATTTCTGTACTTGCTTCTCAAGTTTCCACGGATGTACTTAACAGTAACCCATGTGGAAGTGACCTCTGCAGTCACTGCAGAGGGACCTGTGTCCTGAGCCTTGGAGGGCAGGGACGGTGGGTGGCTCAGCTGATAAAGTGCTTACCTCACAGGCAGGAGGCCCTAGTCTGAGTCCTCAGCACGACATAAACTGGATGTTCCACGGGCTGTAATCCCAGTGCTCGGAAGATAGATGCAGAAAAATTACAAATTCAAGATGATCCTTGGCTACACAGTAAATGTGAGGCCAGCTTTGTATAGATGAGACCCTGTCTCACACGGGGCTTGGGGGAAGAAGGCCATGGGGAGCCGGTCAGCTGGCACAGTGCTTGCCTTGCAAGAACAGAGCCTGGGTTCAAGGGTTCAAGCCCCAGAACCCGTGTTTGAAAAAGTTCTCTCTCTCTCTCTCTCTCTCTCTCTCTCTCTCTCTCTGTGTGTGTGTGTGTGTGTGTGTGTGTGTGTGTGTGTGTGTGGCAGATGCTTGTAACCCGGGTGCCGGGGAGATAGAGACAGGTAGATTCCCAGGGCTAGCCAGCCAGCCCACTGTTCTAGGCCAGTAGGGAATAGCTCCCCACACCCCTTTTTTTTTTTGAGGGGGTTTGTTTTGTTTTGTTTGAGACAGGGTCTCACTTTGTAGACCAGGTTGGCCTCAGTTTCACAGAGATCAGTCTGCCTCTGCCTCCCAGGTGCTGGTAATAAAGGTGTGCCTCTGTCCTACTCTATCTTAAGACAAACAGACGGCGCCAAAGGAACAATACTCAAGGTTGGCTTAGAGCCTCCACACATGAGTGTGAAAAGCACGCACATGTGAACACACATGCGCGTGCGCGCACACACACACACACACACACAATGTCAGGAGTTCTGAGTTCTGCCCCACGTACCATATTAGTCCTGCAGCTGCAACTCATATAGGTGGAGGGCAGACCAGGCACTTGTGAGGGACTGTCTGCTAGCTACACCTCACTGAGGCTCAGGGAGTGTTAAGTATGTTTCAGGCTGACAAGCCCAAGGAACAGCTTAGAAAGCTGGGACTCTATTTGGTTTAGGTTATGCACACACACACACACACACACACACACACACACACACACCATTCTAATATTGCACATGGCTGCCCAGCTCCTCCACCTACATGGGCAGTGCACACACACCTCTCTGTGAACAATGCACCTGGCAACCAACCATGGACCCCGCCCACCCCCAGCCTGGCTGAGCTGCACATATGCCCCTTTCCGAAAAAGGAAATAGCTTTCTCCTCCCCTAACAAAGATCAAACATCTCCATTTCTGTTCGAACATATTTCACATACCCAGCCATGCAGAATGGACAGGAGGCTCCAGCCTGAGCTGGCTTTGGGCGCCTGTGCAAGGAGACACACTGCTCTCCAAGTGAATTTCTAGGGAGAGTTCCCGATTTACCATCTTTTTAGATTTTTAAAAAATGTTTAATATCTTATGTGTATTAGCATGTTACCTCTATGTATGTTCATGGACCATGTGTGTTTCTGGTGCCCATGAAGGCTAACAAGAAGGAGCTGGATTCCTTGGAACTGGAGTTACAGGCAATTGTGAGCCATCATGTGGGTGTTGAGAATCAAACCTGGGTCCTCTGTAAGAGCAGCGACCACTGAGCCAACTCCCCAGCCTCACTATTTATTATCTTACACATATGTAGAGTTGAGTGCACGCAGGTAATACCAGATGCATTATGGGTAGGGACATGTCCTGGAGGAAAAAAATGATTATGTAACTTAGTTTATCTACCAAAATAGCGAACCACCCAACCTATGCCCCTCAGTAGCCAGCTCTTCCTTCCATTAAACGTCGTACAAAGAGATCTCATGCACTAACCTACTCTCCGCTGTCTTCAGTCACGTGGCCCACTGTTCTGAAGTGTATTCAGATCTATTCCATTGTTTTAAATAGGGTTGCCTTGCCACTTTTGCAAATCTATTCAGGCTTTTATTTTTATTCCCCAAACAAGAGGCCAAGAACCTAGAAATTCCCAAATCTTGACCCCTATCAAGTACCAAGTTCAAACTCAGATGTCTGGCATCCTGTTTCTGGGACTCTTTGTTGGACCCACTGCCAGCAGTTTATTTTTCCGGAGAGGTGATTTGGTTGGGGACGTGTGGGTGGAGCTAGATGACAAAGTGAGCAGGGGACTTGCTTTTGTAAAGATTCCTTCTGGTAAGACATTTTCCGCAAGACTTACCAATGGGCCTTCACATTCTCCTTAAAAGAGCCTGTGGTTTTTATGTTTGGTTGGGTTTTTTTGGTTTAGTTTGTGTTTTTTGTTTTTTGTTTTTTTGTTTGTTTGTTTGTTTGTTTTTGTCGTTTTGGTTTGGTTTATGATTTTGTGGGACTCACTATTTCTCCAGAGAAAAGAATTTTCTCCTGAGAACTCTTTCCATCTTGGCAACTCCAACAAAGGAATAGGTCAGACCTTTCTTAGGGCTTAGGGCAGAGGAAACTGTCCGTTCCTTTTCTTAGGCCCCTCTGCTGGAGTAGGGAACTTCATTCTCCAGGCTGTCTGTTGGCAGAGCTCCCGAAGAGGCCGGTATTTTTAGCGTGGCCTTCTTCACTTCCCAGCACCTGCCGTGCTCTGTAACCCAAGGGGCGCTTAAATGCCAGGGAGATGACTGAGGACAGGCAGCCTGAGATAATGCCCTAAAATACCACCCAGGGGATGATTTTCTAATGGGAGACATTTCATCTCCGTATCTTCCTTATCTCAGGGCCGTCGCCGATCCTGGTTGAGAAGCGTGACATTTGCTATAGAAAAGTAGCAGCTAGAGATGCCACCGTTTGCTCCTAACTTCAATTTTCCCCTCTACGGTTCACACCAACAACAAAGCATCTACATTTCCCTGGAGCAAAAAAAAAATTTTTTTTTTGATAGCCCTGAAAATGTGACGAAGCTCACGCAATGGCAAAAGGGCAATAAACCATCTTCCCATGACAGGTTTACTTCACTGCCTTCTAAAGATGGTACAAGTTGGAATTGGAAACCTGTTCTCATGAAGTCCAATATGTTTGTGGAGGACAGATGCATTGTGGGTCATGCAGGCTAACTCGTGTCTCAGCATAGCTCTAATCTTGGAGGCTGACATCAGCCCATACCATCCACGGTATTCCTTGGTACCACAGTCAGTACAATGCAGGGATGGTAAATTCTAGAGCTGACACAGGGTGACGCAGGGTGCCCACCCACATAGACCAGGCTTGCTTCAGCTTACTCTGTGGCTAAGGATGATTTGTAACTTTTGATACTCCCTTCCCCCCACCTCCAAATTCTGGGAGTACAGGCGTATACCCACAGCCTGTTTAATGTGATGCTAGGGACAGAAGCCCTGCTTTAGGTGTGGAGGGCAAGCACTCTCCCAACTGAACTACATTCATATAGCTTCTCTTGCTATTTTTAGTGCTCCCAAATGCTATTATACAAAATGCCACTGGTATGAACTCAATAGCTTATATTTGTTATTATAGGGTTTTTTTTTGGTTTTGTCTTGTTTGTTTGTTTGTTTTTCCTTTCTGAGACAGGACTTCTCTACCTAGTCCTGGCTGTCCTGGAACTTGCTCTGTACACCAGGCTGACCTCCGAACTCAGAGACCCACCTGCCTCTGTCTCCTGGATATGGGTGCTAAGATTAAAGGTGTGCCTAGTTGTTTTCTTTTCCCCCTTGAAGGAAGTAAACCATAACTTAAATATTGACCTTCTCCTTAGAATATGGCACTTACCACACACACACACACACACACACACACACACACACACACACACACACACCCCTTCGGCTCCCTCTAAGCCCCAAGTATACTGGTTCTTTTGTTTTTATTTTTTGGATTTGCTAAATAAAGCTTTGCTTAACCTTTGTGTCTTTCTGCTGAATGTTTCCCTCTAAGAAGACCAGAATCCAGAACTTCACCCCAGCCACACAATCATGAGATGGCAAAACAACAATCTCCATTTGATTGGGTGGGTTGTAGAAATACCTACAACAGTTCCAATAGATAACCCTGCCTGTTCTACAAGCAATGCCCAAAAAGCTTCTCCCAGGAAGCCAAGCACTTCGGATCATTTTCAGATTTCTGGTGCCCAATTTTACACCCAACAAAGAATAGGTACTAAAGCCAGTAAGATTCCCTGGACAACATGAAATGTTTTAATTCTTATTTTTTTTCATGGCCACAAAGCTCTGGCTAGTTTATGTGTCAAAATGATTCTTTTTTTTTCTTCTTGTAATGATTTGGAAAATTACAAACAAGTTTAGAGTTTTTTTCTATCATAAACTCAAGAATACATTTTAAATAATTATAAAGGTAAACTGAACATTTTTAATACTTTATATGATTGAGAACATATTCTACTTAAAAGTTAAACCTTAGACAGGCATAGATGTATACATCTTTGATCCCAGCAGGCAGGGGAGGCAGGGGAGGAAGGGGAGGGAGAGAAGAGAAGGGACGGGAGGGAGGGGAGGGAGAGGCAGGTAGATTTCTGAGTTCTAGGCCAGCCTGGTCAACTTGAGTTCTAGGACAGCCAAAGCTACATAGTGAGACCCTGTCTCAAACAACAACAAAACAAAACAAAACAAAACAAACAAAAAGTTTAAACCTTAAGGATATTGTTTCATACCCTTTTGACCACTATACCTGATTCTCATCCCTGCCTCTCACCTACCCAGAAGAAGTGAATTGAATCACCCAATTGTTCTGCAACATTCTAAACGGTTTTATTCTGTGTGGGTATATATTCATACACACATGTAAAACATAGAGCGTGTCCATCGTGAACACTATTTTCAACTGAAAGTTGCCGTGTGTGTATGATTTTTTTAATGACATTTTTCACGAACCAGAATGAAGCTGACAACTTGAAAGGTGATAAGCCCGTTTCAATATTTAACTTCTGATTCACTTCCTTCAAGGGGGAGAAAAATAAGTCCACCTTTAAACCTACCTAGCACCCACACCTAGGAGGCAGAGGCAGGGGCGTGTGGACCTCTGAGTTCGGAGGCCAGCCTGGTGTACAGGGCTAGTTCCAGGATTAGGTAGAGAAGTTGGCGAGATGAAGGGGATGAACAGGATCGGGAAGAGGACAAGAGAGAGTGATAGAGTGAATACGATCAAAATACAAAGATACTAGAGTGAAACCCGATCTGATGTATAATTAACACATGCTAATAAAAAACATTTTTTTTAAAAAAAAAAAAAAAAGAAGTGAGCGGATGGTTATAGTTGCCAGACATGAACAGTAGCAGCAAGAAAGCCGTAGTCAGCACTTCTCAGCTACAGGGGAGAAAGCAAAGACTTGCCCCGTCTGCTTACATCTCTGCTTCCCCCTCTTCCAGCCTCGAATCTCAGTGTGGACAGTGAGCTCATGGCTGGGAATGGGGTGGTCAGCACGGCAGCCATTATTCTGGTTCTCCTTGTGACTTGCTAGTCACCAGCAATATTCTAGGTCCCAAATGCTGATGGCCTTTCTCAGTTCCTGGATTCCTCCATCAGGGAGCCCAAGGTGGATTTTCTCCATGGAATGATTGCTGCTTGCTGAGCTGCTGGGTCATAGCACCTTGCAATGACTGGAGACAGGGAGAAGAGACACCCGGAGCCCAGTCCCTGGGCTCACCTGACCTAGCGCTGGACCAATTCACACATGAACCCTTCCGGGTCAGCCTGTTAGCCCAGTGAAGACAGTTCAGGGGTTAACTTAGGCCATAGAGGACATTCGTGGGCCTAAATGACACTTAGAGCCATCTAGGCAAGAGTCTGATGAAGGCCTTCAAACGCTCTTCAGCCTCAGTATGTCTTGAGACTACAGATAAGAATATCTCGTATAAAACTGTGGACTGTATTAGTGTGGTGCAGAACTCACATCTGTCATTTCCCCTCTATTGTTCATATGTGGGAAACTAATCAGCAAATTAACTGTTGACTATTTACTCTTTTAAGTGAACATGCTCACCTGTCTTGACACCGATGTTTCTGTAGTTAAGCAATTGGTTAACAAAACGAAACATTTCCTGCTGTTTACCCTTC
The DNA here is from genome assembly GCF_004785775.1 of Grammomys surdaster. Lineage (NCBI taxonomy): Eukaryota > Metazoa > Chordata > Mammalia > Rodentia > Muridae > Grammomys > Grammomys surdaster. Next base: position 974,945 of record NW_021604856.1, read on the forward strand.
ACACAGAGAACTCGAGGGACAAACCTTTGTACCTTTTGAGGCTTTAGATTTGAGTGTTTGTTTATACGTTGTGTGACATTAGCCAAGCTACCAAGTTTTGCTGAACCTCAGCTTCCTCATCTGAAAAATAGGGTTGATGATGGTGGTGGTGGTGGTGGTGGTGGTGGTGGTGGTGATATCTTCACCATTTTGTGTCCTCAGAACTTCTGTGTTTCTTTGTTTGTTGATTGATTGTTCTGGGGACAGAACTCATGATCTTGTGAATGGATCCTATACAAGCATTCTAGTAATGAACTATATCCTCAGGCCAGTTTTGGTCATTTATTTTAATCAAACATTACCTGTATGTAGAAGTTAGGGAAGCAGAAAAATTAATTCCTTCAAGGACAATGGAGGTGGCTTCTGGGAATGATTGATTTACTGTTTTACTTTTGAACCTTAAAAACATATATTTTTAAAGCCAGGCATGCTGACACACACCTCTAACCACAGAATTAGGGAGGCAGGGACAGGCAGATCTCTGAGTTCGAGGCAAGCATGGTCTACAAAGTGTGTTTCCTGGCCAGCCAGGGCTATCCAGAGAAACCTTGTCTGGAAAAAACAATAAAAGAAAGAAAAAGAAAACAGATTTTAAATAATTTGTGTGTGTGTGTGTGTGTGTGTGTGTGTGCAGGTGACTGAAGGACAGAAGAGGGTGTCTGATTACCCGAAGCTGGAGTTACAGGCAGCTTTGAGCCACCTGACATGGATGTTGAGATCCAAACCCAGTTCCTCTACAAGAGCAATACATGCTCGCCGGTCTCATAATTTTGAAACTTTTGTTGTTTGTTTGTCTATCTTTCGAGACAGGGTTTCTCTGTGTAGCCCTGACTACCCTGGAACTCACTCTGTAGACCAGGCTGGCCTGGAACTCAGAGATCTGTCTGCCTCTGCCTCTCGAGCACATACCATTATCACCCAGATACTTTTGAATCATTGGCAACGTAAAGTACACGTAAGAAATATGTGTCGAAGGCATGTACATCATTGAATCATTAGACTCAACGGACTAGTAAAACCGACTCCCAGATCAAGAATCAGAACATTCCTAGATCTACCTCCCATTCTGTCTCTGCCAGAAGTAACCATTATCCCAAATAGCTTTTCCTGGTTCGGAACGGTATGAAGTCTTCAACTGGTTTTGAGCAGTTTATCAGCTGGGCTTCCTCCCTAAAATCTACCTTGTGATTAGGTCTCCCTCTGTCCCGGATGACTAATTTAAATGTCAACGAACTTACTCATGGTCTAAAATACCACGTAAATTACCTGAAGCAATGAGGCAAACGGAAGTTGGTGTCTTTGGTGTGATGTTTTCTGTTCGTGTCTTTTCCTCCATGTGCTTCCTTGAGCTGTGTCTCTCTAGAACAAGGTAGAAGTCTCTGGACTCTCCTCTGGCTAGGATTCCATCTGATCTATGAAAGTGGAGCTTCCTGGGTAGAGCTCACAACAGACGCCAGTGTTTCCTGAGTCCAGGTCCAGAACTCCAGGAGAGAGTTCACAGGTCTGACTTGCTCTTGCTCATTGCCTATGACCTAAGGGTTTATCTATACACGGTGCTACAAGGCCCAGAGACCTACCCCTGAGATGAAGTAGTTCTGCTAAGGAAGGGGGAAGATGTGACTTGAAGATTGGCATGAGGGGCTTGGGTCTGTGTAGCCTCCTTTCCTGGGGAGTTTATGGTGGCCTTGTCATTTTGCAAATGCAGATTCTCAAGCCAACAGCTCAGCCCATGCACCAATCAAAACCAGAGCTCTTGACTCAGACCTACCAGGTAACAGGGGTCCTGGAGGCCTAGGGCTGCTGGGCGCCTGCTGCCTTTGCGCCCACCTTTGACTCTGTAGCAACAACAGCCACACAGGAAAATGGCCTTTTCTTTTATTACTGGGGATTAGCTGCGATTTTTTTTTGACACCCGTGCTCCGCAGCCTGCTTCTCTCCCTCTCCCCCCTCCTCCCCTCCTCCCTTTGTCTATCTCTCTGTCTCTCCCCACACCCCCCACCTCACAGTTCAGTCTCAACATAGAGTTGAGCCCTGAAAATTAATTTCCTGGACGCTGAGACTCCACCTGTTGTTGTTGTTGATGATGGCAGAGCAATGGAATTTCTGCCCAGGTTCCAGAGGCCACCCCTGTGGAGGATGATTTGCAGCCGCATCCTGAAGCCTGCGCGTTGTCACAGCCCCAGCGAAGAAGAGAACACTCACCCACTCCAGGGCCTGTTTGAAACAGAACCTCAAGTAGCCCAGGGTGGCTCAAAGCTATGGTGGCTATGAAGCCAAAGATGTCCTGATCTTCCTGCCTCTGCCTCTCGAGTATTAGGCTTATAGGCATACCCCACTGAGACAGGTTTATGTGGTGCTAAGGATGGAATGCAGGGCTTCATACATGCTACAGAATGTCCCCAGCCCCAGACTCTGAGTATGTGTGGGGCCAGAGATGGGTGAGGGAATGTGGCTGGTGATGTGTACACTCTCTTCATGGCTAATTCAAGGGAGGAGATCACTATATCACTATACGGTCATTCTGTGAACACCGCATATGGCGTTCTGAGGCCGAGAGGGGGTCGTATAACTTAAGTAAGGCTCGTGCTTTCCTCTCTCTTACCTCATCTCTCCTACAGGAAACCGTTTCACAGATGGCTTTCTCAGGACTCACTTTCCCAATTTTTTGAGACAAAGACTCAAGCTTTTGACTCCCATCCGCTAACGCCCGCCCGTTTGCAAATGACAAACAGATGGGAAGGGTGGTAAACATCAGTCCATGAGCAGGTGAGATTCTGTGGCGCTTCAGAGAAAGCCGAGCTCATACACCCAGGAGGAAAGCTGGGAAAGGCTTAAAGGAATAATTAGAGAAATCAGGAAGGACACTCCAGATGGAAGAACAACGTGACCCCTAAAAGTGGGAGACTGTGCATATTGGGGAGCTCTTTGAAGGTCATTTGAAAAAATTGAAGAGACTCACAGACAGAACAAAGATGAGTTTGGACAGCCTCCAGGCATCTCCATGGAGGCAACTTCGTCCTCCATGCTGGGGCGGATGGGATGATAGGGCAACAACCTGGTGGTAGAGAGGTCTATGACTGGACAGGAATCCTGTGAGTTCCCTTAACTTACTGGGTACATCGGGTCACGACAGGTGGAGCCAGCAGCTGGAGCCACATGCTTTCTGAGAGCTGGGAAGATCCAGTAAGCTTCTAAAAGAAGGAACAATAAAACCTGTGCAGACCATTAAAGAATCAGGAGGTCGGATGTTCCACTGACGTAGGGTCAGTTTTCACATACGTGTGTGTGTGTGTGTGTGTGTGTGTGTGTGTGTGTGTGTATGTGTATGTATGTGTGTATATGTATATATGTGTGTGTATGTGTGTATGTGTGTGTATATGTGTGTGTGTTTATGTGTGTGTATATGTGTGAATATATATGTGTGTATGTGTATCTATGTATGTGTGTGTGTTTATGTGTGTGTATGTGTGTGAATATATATGTGTGTATCTGTGTCTATGTATGTGTGTCTATGTATGTGTGTGTGTATGTGTGTGTCCATCCACATATAGTATGGTCTTTGCAGGTCAGAAAGAGCAGGAAATGACCCAGTTAAGCAAGAGCATCTTTGACCCCAGGTTGTATTCTCACCTCCAGAGCCAAGGCTTGTCAGAGACTAGTATCCCTTCACTGGGCCTCAGTTTCCTCATCTATAAAATAGGAAATCACAAGATCTAGCACCCACGATTGTTGTAAGAATCTGGACAGGTGTGCCAATGCTCCTGAGATGTTACTTCTATTGTTACTTTATGTTAACACTCAACTTTTATTTTTGAGGCAGGTAGCCCAGGCTGGCCACCAACTATGATGATCTTGAATTCTGATTCTCCTGTCTCCACCCTCTGAGGGCTGAGATTACAGACCTGTGCCACCACACTGGTGTATGGACTTTTGGCAGCTTTGGAAAGCACTCTATCAAGTGAGCTACGACACTTAGTATCATTAAAACTCAAGTCTCCTTGTGAGTGAATACCTTCTCACCCAGAAAATGATAGAAGTCTTAGAAGTAGGGACCATATAATCTACTTATTATATTCTGTACAAGTTAGTTAGTTTAATAGTGATTTAAAAAATTCATTTTTATGTGTATGTGTGTGTGTGTTTATGTCTTTGTGTGTATGCAAGAACTCCCTCCTTCCTCTTCCTTTCTGTATGCACGTAGAGATCAGAAGTCAACTTCAGGCCCTCCTTCAGCCACTTGTTTTTTGAGACAGACCCTCTGTTTTATCTAGAACTTGTCAATTCATCGAGGCTGTCTGTCAGCCAGTTCCAGGATCTACCCTAGGATCTACAACTGCCCAGCACTGAAAATACCATGTGTCACCATGCCATCTTGTCACAAGGGTATTGGGTATTGAACTCAAATCCTCACGCTTTTGTGATGGCGCTTGACTGGCTGAGCTATCTCTCCAGAGCCCCCACCTCCACCCCAGCTTCTTTCCATCTCTCTCAATGCCTAAAAACACACGACACAGGGGTTTAACAAACAAAGAAATTCTAGTAACAGTACATTTGCTTCTCAGCAGGAGCTAGGAATACAAGAAAACATTCCAAGCTTCACCTGAAATTGTCTGAGTGGCTTCTCAATGAGCCCAAAGAAACAAAGCCAACGCCATGCCATCCTTTGAGTCCTGCACATGAGGTTTCCTGGTGTGCCAGGCTCCAGGAGTGCTGGATATGACAAGTTATGTTACATTGAACTTAAAGTATATAAGACATAGACACTTTAGAATCCAGACCATGAACTGTGCAGTGACAACAGAAAGGATCCTTTTATTGAAAAACGAGGGCCTCGTCTTTCTGGCTATTCCTGCAAGCTCATCATCAAAACAACAGTGCTGGTTCAGGGGGAGGGTGTTGGTTAATGCAAACCCACAGGTAGTCTGCACAGTTAGGGAAGCCTTGATTCCTGTCACCATTCCATAATACTTTCTGAGAGAGTATCTAGCTTTTGCAGAAGGCAAATGTATGTGTGGGAAGTGAGGGCTTTATCCTGGTTCTTCTCTTCCTTATAATCATTTAATTCCTTATAATCATTACCCCCAGAGTCTCTGTGTTGAAACTATCTTAGTTCAATGCTGAAACAGAGCCTCATGCATACAGCTTAATAAACATTTAGTGGGTACATAATTGAATGAGTAATATACTTTCAAGAAGTGTTTTAGGCTGGCTAATCTTCTGTAGGGTTACTATTGTATTAATACAAGTTAATAACTTACATTAATAACTAATTGTTAACATTGCCTTACAGAGAATCATCAGCTACCTGAAGTATTCTTCTTTTTTTTTAAATTTTTTTTCTTTGATTTGTTTCTTTACTTATTTCGGAGACAGGGTCTCACTGTGTAGTTCTGGGTAGTCTAGAACTCACTCTGTTGACCAAGCCGGCCTCGAACTCAAGGATTCACATGCCTCTGCCTCCTGAGTGCTGGGATTAAAGGTTTTTGCTGCCACTTCTAGCCCAACTCAACTCAGAGTACTCTTAAAGCAGCGCAGTCACATGCCTTCTGCAAAGCCTGCCTCCAGGTCACACAGTCCACCTCTGACATCTTTGAACATTACTGTCTGTCACATGATCATGCCGGGGCCTCAGCTCATAGGCTCGTTGTCCAGATCATTGGCTATGAGTCAGCTATCTGGAAGGGATGCTTGGGAGGCTGAGCCAACCCTCTCATACATCTTACAGACCAGTTATTGTGGCGCCCCAAGACCCTTTCAGAGAAATTCCTTAGTATTATTATTATATTTTTTAATAAAGATCCCATGTAGCCCAGGATAGCCTCAGTTTACTATGTAGCTGGGAATAACCTTGAACTTCTGATCTTTCTATCCCCACCTCCCCTGTACTGAGATTATAGACCTGTGTCACCACATCAGTGCCGGGGATTGAACCCAAAGCCTCCTGTATCCTACGTGAGTACTTCACCAACCGAACTGTATCCACAGCCCAATTCCTAACTTTTTGCCAAGTGAAACCAACTATTCGCTGTGGCTTCATCCATCTAAAATGAATCAAGATCTAGAACTATAAACTGCCAGTTAACACCCACAGACACACAGCATGCTGTGGTTGCTGGTGTTTGTTAAAGGCAACACATGGTCACGGAACAGGTCCACTGGACAGGTAGCTACTTCCGTCGTCTCAAAGGACAAAGGTGGCGTGGTAGCTGTAAGGACATTTTCAAGTTACATCTTTTACTTTTCAGGTTTGTCTCATGAGTGAATATTATAAATATTATTACTAAGGTAATCTAAAATATTAATTATATTCGTGTGTGTGTGTGTACATTTGTGCTTGTGTGCAAGTGCACGTGGCGGTCAGACGATAACTTTCAAGAGTCAGTCAGAGGTCATCGGCCTTGGCAGCCGCACTTTTACCATCTTGTTGACTCTAATCTGGAATTTTATTAGCTCCAGAACTGAGTGAAAATTTAGATTAAAAAATGACTGCATTATGGATTGATGAAATCAACAAGTAATGATCATTATTTGAAACAGAGTCTCTCTATGAAGCTCTGGCTGGCCTCTAACTCAGAGGGGTCCTTCTTCCCCTGCCTTCCAAATACTAGGATCAAAACCATGCACCACCATGCCCAGCTAACAAATTATTTTGAAATCAAGAAAACAGTTGTTACGGAAGAAATGTCAGTCAGAAGCATCCATTCATTAAGACAAAGGTGCATTCTGAAGATGAAGAACAGGGTGAGATTGCCAGTGACTTCACTGAGAGGAGCAGCGTGTCTCAGAGACAAGGCTTCCTCCTGAAGACATCCATCCCCTTAGCACAGGGCCTGTGGTGCAAAGATGGCTCCCAGCAGTTTAGTCAGGCAGGGAGGGGACCCAGTGAGCTGGAGCTGTTCCTGCAGGCTAAAGGCCACTCAGCGCCTCCAGGGCCCCATATCACCTGGCCTCACCCCCACCCAGGTAGGAGCTCCTAGGCCTGAGCAAATAAAATGAAACCCAGAAAGACATTCTGTGTTTATTTAGAATTAACATCTGCTCTCCCACACCTCCCACCCTTCTGTTTCAGAAAAACCTTTGTCTTTGGATTAGCCCAGCTGAAGTTATTTTTCTAACCATCTGTATGGAGAATTCTCCCCTCCCTCACCCCCACACTTTTTCAACAAGAAAATAGCTCTTGGGCCAAAGGAACCGTGAAAATGTTTAGTCTCCAGAAAGGCATGCAGACTCTCCAGGCAGGGGCAGCCCTGTGGCTCAACGTTACATAGGAAACATTCTCTCACTTTTCCTGGTCACACCAGCATTCGGTGTGTGACCCCGTAATTCATGACAAATGTTCTCTGGCATGCTGGAGACACTTCCTGGGGTGGGATGCTGCAGAGGATGTCATATGCTTACCCCACGGGGTGATGTGAAGTCAAGGGGTGAGCACTGAGCTTGGAGCCCAGGGCCTGAAGCTTGGCCTCACTTTTCTGGCTGGATGCTGGAGGTAAGTCATTTGCTCTCTTTTTTCATTTGCCTCAGTTTCCCTAGTGGTAAAAAGAGTGTATTGAACTTGATACTCTCCTTTTTCAATCACATTTTTATCTCTTTATTTTGTGTGCATGTATGCATGATGTGTCTGTGTGTGTGTGTGTGTGTGTTTGTTTGTGTGTGTGCACATGCCGTAGTGTGTGTGTGTGCATGTATGTGTGTGTGTAGGCCAGAGGACAACTTGCAGGACTTAGCTCTCTCCTACCACATGGCTTTCAGGGATCTTACTCAGATGTTCGGGTTTGTTAGCAGATCCTGTATCTGCTCAGCCATCTAGCTGGCCACTCCTTCCTAGTTTAATGATTTACATGTAACCCTGAAGTGTACAGAGGTGAGCTTATTGTTTAATCTCTCTCTCTCTCTCTCTCTCTCTCTCTCTCTCTCTCTCTCTCTCTCTCTCTCT